>NW_009647856.1:12297535-12301334 GCF_000708025.1 Charadrius vociferus | reverse complement strand
GTTGGAGGGGTGGGCAGGACGGTTTTAGTGGCAGGCAGAATGGTTGTGAGGATGGGCAGGGTGGTTTAGAGGTGGGCAGGATGGTTTGGGGGTAGGTACCATGGCTTTGGGGCAGGCAGGATGGTTTTGGTGATGGGCAGAGTGGTTTAGAAGTATGCAGGATGGTTTTGGGGGCAGGCAGAATCGTTGAGGATGGGCAGGGTGGTTTAGAGGTGGGCAGGATGGTTTGGGGGTAGGTACCATGGCTTTGGGGCAGGCAGGATGGTTTTGGTGATGGGCAGAGTGGTTTAGAAGTATGCAGGATGGTTTTGGGGGCAGGCAGAATCGTTTTGGGTGGGCAGGATGGTTTAGAGGTGGGCAGGATGGGTTGGGGGGAGGTAGGGGGGGAGAGGTGGGCAGGATGGTTTGGGGGTAGGTACCATGGCTTTGGGGCAGGCAGGATGGTTTTGGTGATGGGCAGAGTGGTTTAGAAGTATGCAGGATGGTTTTGGGGGCAGGCAGAATCGTTTTGGGTGGGCAGGATGGTTTAGAGGTGGGCAGGATGGTTTGGGGGTAGATAGGGTGGTTTGGGGGCAGGCAGAATGGTTTTGGGGATGGGCAGGATGGTTTTGGGGATAGGCAGGGGAGTTTGGAAGCAGGCAGGATAGTTCTTGGGGTGGGCAGGATGGTTGTGGGGATGGGCAGGATGGTTTGGGGGCAAGTGGACTCTCCCAAGGAAAGGGATAAGAGGAAGGAAGGTGAGGATGCTCCTGGGAGAGCCCCTGCTTCTGGGTATGGGGAATTATCATTGTTCCTCCACAAACTAACGTGCATGTGAGACCCAAAGATGAGGTACTGGGGAGCTGGAGGAGAGGGGATAGCTCCCTCCTTGGAGGGAGATGGTGCGCGGGAGTCATGCAACACCTTGGAGAGCCCAAACCCTTCCTCTCACCAGCAGCTGCCTTCTGGGTCACCTCTGCGGGGCTGGAGGTGACAGAACAGCTTGCATAGCTGCTGAGAAATCCTGCCCATGGGATGATGCACAGCGGGCTGGAGCAGTTGGCCAAGCCTGGCAGCCTTCCCTGCGGACGGACCGCAGCAGATGCAGGGCTGTGCTGCGCGGCTGGTTCCCCTGGTAGGGATGCTCTCTAGTTGCATCAGGAGCTGGCCGTGTTCCTCTGCGTTGTGCTTCTGTTGGCGAGGCAGAGCCGAAAGTCTTGAATGTGCAGATTTAGAAAGTCTGGCCTCAGCTGCAGTCTCCCTCCCGCTCCATAACCCCAAATGCAGCCGGCTGGATGCGGATGTGAGAGCCCCATCCATGGGGACTGATGATGTTACCTCTCACATGAGCCTGCCACGTAAGGAATTGTGCAGTAGGGCAGAAGAAATTGAAGGTTTGGGGTTTTTTTTTTTGGAATATATGATAGGCTTTTAATGAAATGCAGCTGAGGCTTATTCTTCTTCCCAGTCCTGTTGGTTACAAAGTGATGCTACTTGGTGGCTGGCAATTTGAGGGCTCCATCCGCATTTGGACTTCTTGCTTCTCCTGACATGTACCGTGAGAAGCTCCAGTGAAGGAATAACATCCTGACTGGGGATATCGGCAAAGGGAAGGAGGGTCTAACAAGTAAATAAAAAAGCCTGTGCATACTGTGTGCTGTGAAAATGCTGGTACTCGCGATTCCCTTTCCGGGGGTGGTTTCAGTCCACCATACACCTCAGCATCGTGTTATTCTTCGCGCCCACTCCATCTTTCATAACCTCTGGGTTGTGTTGGCATTTACTGATTTATGCTGGTAAATAAAATGCTGCGTTTAGGGATGGAGAGAGGGATGGTCAGTCCCACTGAAGTACATGACAAGGTGTTTATTTTTTTAAAAATAAAGCAAATCATCCTTTTTCTCCCACTCCATGGACGTGGGTGCCTGCCTTGAAATGGGGGTCTTATGGAGATGTATTCAGAGGGGAGGAACTATAGCCGCGAGGTCTGTTTTGCTGATGGTTTTTAGTGTTGATCTGTATGCAGAGAGATACTGCTTTCTCAGGGTACCGCAGCCCGTGTTTTTACAGAGAGGATGCTTTTATCTTGCTGAAGGTTGCGTGAAAATGTCTGGGGCTGTTCTTTCCGCATTGCTTCCTTGAAAGCAAAACATACCTGGAAGGAGATGATGATGTTAGTTAGTGCTGGGAAGCTAAACCCAGACTTGCCCCATGTAAGCGTAGATGCTCAGCAAAGGCATTGAAGTTGGAAACTTAGTTGTCGAAGTTCTGTTGACTTTTCGGGAAGATATTTTTTAGACGGGCTGAGTTGCGCTCTGGAGGTTTCCCATTTCCAGTGATTTTAGATGGAGCCAGGAGGACAGCGCTCTTAATGCGAAATGCTTAAGAGCTCGCAGGGATGAATCTGGACCTAACGAATGCTGCTGGGGTTTGTACTTGGATAAAGTTTCAAGCAGGTACAGCAAAGCATTTCAGAAACCGTAAGGGAACCCAGTGTTATGAACAGTCCCTGCGAGGCCAGTGGTCAATGGGGGACCCACAAACACAAAGCATCCAGTTTAAAATTCCACGCTGAGTTGGGGGCATGGTGAGGAATAAGTTTCTCGTCCCCAGCTCTCTCTTCTAGCTGCCACCCCGTATTCCCCGTCTGCTTTTCTCCAGCACAGAGACTCAGTTGCTCCACATGTGATTTTATTTATTTACTTATTTATTTATTCTTTCCTCTCTAGGCTTCTGGGCTGATCGAACACCAGTTCATGAAGCTGCCAGGCGGGGAGAAATCCTGCAGCTGCAGCAGCTGATAGAGAGCGGAGCCTGCGTCAATGCGGTCACCTACGACTCTATCACCCCATTGCATGAGGCGAGCCTGCGAGGACAGACACAGTGTGTCAAGCTCCTGCTGGCTGCAGGGGCCCAGGTATGTTTTTGGGTCTGATCCAGCTGGGAGCATCATCTTGATGTCTGAAGTTATTTCATAGAATCGTAGAATGGTTTAGGTTGGAAGGGACCTTCAAGATCATCTAGTTCCAACCCCCCTGCCATGGGCAGGGACACCTTCCACTAGACCAGGTTGCTCAAAGCCCTGTCCAACCTGACTTTGATCACTTTCAATGATGGGACGGCCACAACTTCCCTGGGCAACCTGTGCCAGGGGCTCACCACCCTCATTGTGAAAAATTTCTTCCTAATATCTATTCTAAATCCCCCCTCTTCCAGTTTGAAGCCATTCCCCCTTGTCCTATCACTACATACGCTTGTAAAAAAGTCCCTCTCCAGCTTTCTTGTAGGCGCCCTTCAGATACTGGAAAGCTGCTATAAGGTCTCTCTGGAGCCTTCTCTTCTCCAGGCTGGACAACCCAAACTCTCTCAGCCTGTGCTTACGGGTGCTGGGTGCTCCAGCCCTCAGAGCATCTTTGTGGCCTCCTCTGGCCCCGCTCCGACAGGTCCATGTCCTTCTTATGTTGGGGGCTCCAGAGCTGGACGCAGTACTTCAAGAGCTTGTGACTTCTCATACGCTGAAGACAGCCGTTCTCAGAGCAAAGGCGGTGAAGTGGGGCATGTGTGCACTCCGTAGTCCTTCTGAGTGCAAAATCAGCCAGCTTGGCTGAATCCGCTGATGAAGCTGGGCTTCGCACTAGAGCAGAGAGGAGTTGTGAGTGTTACTCAGCCACAACGCTTGTCAACTTCAGCGTAAAAATGGTAGAAAAATATAATGGTGGAAATAGCAGCCTAAACTTGTGACGTTAATGTTCCTATTTGCCCTGAGAGTGATTGGAATGGCGCAAACCAGGTTGCTGGCAGTGACAACCAAATCCTTCCC
>NW_009647856.1:12279091-12297510 GCF_000708025.1 Charadrius vociferus | reverse complement strand
GAGCCCAGAATATTTCTAGGGTTAAAAGAAGTAAAAATGTAGGCAAGAGGGTACTGCCACACAGCAGTCTGCGGGTACCTAATGTTTTTTTTCTCTCTTGGAAGGTTGATGCCAGGAATATCGATGGCAGCACTCCGCTCTGCGATGCCTGTGCCTCGGGTAGCATAGAGTGTGTGAAAGTGCTGCTGTCCCATGGCGCCAAGGTGAACCCCCCCCTTTACACAGCGTCCCCTCTCCACGAAGCCTGCATGAATGGTAAGCCCGTGTGGTCTTATCTTTGCATGGTTATGTGCAGACTCGGGTTAAAACAAAACTGCAATAAAAGCAGCTGCCAAATGTCATAAATTGACCATAAGCTGTTGTGGCTCATCAGGCTACTACAGCTTGCAAATATTTCAGCCTTTCGTGGGCACATCTCCTGTTGATTGCAGAATGCAAAGTGCTGTGTTATTGGGTGAATAAAGCCGTCCCTTGTGTTGGGTGCTTTTATCCCAGGCGACAGACATGGGATAAGATGTTAGGCAGATAAAATGCCAGCTTCTTGGTGCTCTATTAGAAAACCTTGAGCCAAACCAGTAGCTTTGCTCTTGCAAGCAGAGGGGTGTTTGCATTTTTTCCCTCTGATCTGAGTTGAGATGGGATAAATTGCTCTGATGAAGACACGAGACCGTCTTAACCAGGTAGTCCTGTCCCAGACCCCTCCTGGTTGTTCAAAGCTGCTGGAGGAGGCTGTCAGGTGGGAAGAAAGGGTTGGGAGTGTTGGGCAGCATCGCTGCCCTCTGTGCTCCTTGTCCCTCTTGTGGCCTTTTCCAGGAGGGTCTGTCTAGGAGATAAGAGAAAACTGCAGGGGCCAAAAAAATGTCCTAGGTGGTTCGTGCCAGCTGCTCTCTGCTCCCCCTGTCCTCTACTCAAGCCTCTTCTGAACGTTTGGATCTGGGTTATGGAGCAGGAGCAAGCATTGGGGTGGCTGTGACAGCAGCGGAGGCAGGGGGAGCAGCAGAGGCATATTTAAGTGTAATTCCTCCCCTGAACTTCCACTCGCACAGACTCAACAGTGGGAAAGCCTGGATGTGAGAGTGGCGACGTCCCCATTAGATGATCGTGACCAAATCTCTTAACTGTTTTGTGCCTCACTTTCCTCTTTGTACGATGTAATACCTCCTCTCTCCTCCCCTTCACTGTTTTTGTTATATGCTGTCCTGGACAGAGTTTCCCTTTGACTGCGAAGGCTGTGGGAGACAGCATTTTTGACAAACAGGTAGTTACTTACATATGTAGCTGTGAGCTCTTGCTTAGCTTTTCCTCGTTAAGCCTTTTTCCTAAGGCTTGACGATGGTGACTGCCCGCTTCTTGTTAAGTTGTATTATTAGCATTGGAAAAGGTAAAGGTGGAGTGATCTTGAAGGGGATCTAATTAATCCACCCAGGGCAGGATCAGCAATACAGCCAGCTTCACAAACAACAGGTGATTTAGCACAAACCCTTGAATTCAGGTTTGTTTGACCTGACTCCCTGCAAGACCTGTCAGCTCTAGCTTGGTGCCATGCAGATGTGACTCTCTTTCTTGTGTCCTCCTCTCAATCTCAGCCCTACACTGTATTGTGTTGTCTCACAAGCATTTCTATTTTGCACCCGTCACCCCAAATACTAAACAGGCTGTTTGTGGGTCGAGCTGATCTCAGCATGCCGTAAGCTCCCATTTTAGCTGGATTCTTTCCTTTGACTCGGATCTTCCCTTTCTAAAGGTAGCTCGGAGTGCGTGCAACTCCTCATTGACGTCGGTGCGAATTTGGAGGCTCATGACTGCCATTTCGGGACTCCCCTACACGTGGCCTGTGCCAGGGAGCACCTGGACTGTGCGAAGGTGCTGCTCAAGGCAGGTATGGCAGCCATAGGGTTTGCTTCTGTGTGGGCAGAAGACAGTGGTGTCTATGTGCAGCGTTTACCTTGGTGCTCCAGAGCAGTGTTCTTGTCGAAGAGCTTATTCATTCACAGCGGAATCATAGAATAGTTTGTGTTGGAAGGGACATTTCAAGGTCATCTAGTCCAACCCCCTGCCATGGGCAGGGACATCTTCAACTAGATCAGGTTGCTCAGAGCCCCATCCGACCTGACCTGGAATGTTTCCAGGGATGGGGCATCTACCACCTCTCTGGGCAACCTGGGCCAGTGTCTCACCACACTTTTAAAAAAAATTTTCCTTATATCTAGTCTAAATCTCCCCTCTTTTAGTTTAAAGCCATTACCCCTTGTCTTATCGCAACAGGCCTGCTAAAAAGTTTGTTCCCATCTTTCCTGTAGGCCCCCTGTAAGTACCGAAAGGCCACAATAAGGTCTCCTTGGACCCTTCTCTTCTCCAGGCTGAACAACCCCAACTCTCTCAGCCTGAATATAGATGACAAAGGTGAAAGGTTTTGCCTTTACCTGCGCAAAGCTTAATGCTTAAGCATTTTTTCAGTGTGTGCCTATCAATATCCAGTGTGTCGTGTTCCCAGTGACATTCCTGTTCTTTTATTTTAATAAAACGCAGAACTCTTCAGCCTCCTAGAGCAAAGTTTCAACTTCTTCCCAAAAGTGGTATCAACTGGTGTGCGTGCATTCAACTTTGGTAGCACGGTTGCGTGATCTTGAATAGGTGTTAGGGAGAGATGTTAGGGTTTGATGTTATCCAGAAAAGCAGAGATGAAGTCACTTCATACCTCAGGGAGATCTGGTTAGTGTTACGCCCAGATGAGTTCGCTGGATGTTCAAGTCAATGTTCTGTGCTCCAGGTATCACATCCCAGTTTTCTTGCTGCTGACTTTGGGGGAATTTGGAGTTGGACTTCTTGTCTTTGCCTGTGCTTACCAGGAGGAGATTTGGTCCAGGGGTGGGGATTTGTTTCATTGAACATTAATTGTCTAAAAATCACACATCTAAGCTAGTTTGTTTCCAGCCACTCCAGTTCCGTGTCTTGGGCACCGATTAATTGATTCGATTCTCAGAAATATCTGTTTCTCCCTCTTAATTATAAGGGCAGTTCAGTGTGGCTACACGTATCTAAAAGTCAGATGTTTGAATTCACTGAGGTTTGTCTCGCCTCTGCTGAACAAGTCAGTTGATAAACTGCAAACAGTTGTGGGGGGATTGGAAAGACCTTTTGCTGTCAGCTTATAAAAGCCAAACTTTTTTAGCAAAAATATCTGTAACTAAGACTTGATCCCGCAGTAATGTCTGATGGTGAGCTGCAACAACTTGTGGGTCCGGGTTATTTCTGTCAAAATAGTTAACAAAAGTGTCACTGTTTGCCTTGAGTGGGAGCACTCCATTGAGATGACTGGGAATGGCTCTTTGCTGGTTTTGGACAGCACAGATTCGGGAAGCAATTCTGAACTTCACATTCAGCAGCTTATTTACCCAGTAATAGGGACTAAAATCCTTTCTCTGCAAGGAAAACATAAAGCCAGTGAAGAAAACTCTTGCATTGCCAGCACCGAGAACTTGTTCAGCAGTTTGGTTTCCTGTTTGTGCTGTTTTGTTTGGATCGTGTTCTAGCTGCTCGTGCGTGTTTTAACAGCATTTTTTTTCTCCAGTCAAACCACTCCTTACGTTTGGGTCAAGTAAGGTTTTCATGAACAGGTTTGTTTTTCTTTCTGGCCTCAGGGGCAAATGTGAATGCTGCTAAACTTCACGAGACAGCCCTCCACCATGCCGCAAAAGTGAAAAACGTAGATCTGGTGGAGATGCTGATTGAATTTGGAGGAAACATTTACGCAAGGGACAACCGAGGAAAGAAGCCATCGGATTACACCTGGAGCAGCAGTCCCACAGCAAAGTGCTTTGAGTACTATGAAAGTAAGTGAGATATGATCCCCTGCCCCAGGAATTTGGTGACTGACAGCTCCATTGTACCAGATTCTCAGTCCGCTTTGATTTGTAGATCCCTGATCATCTTCCTGTGAAGGTATAGAGTTTTTGGTGGCAAATGTACAGCAGCTGGCCATAGGCTAGCTCTGCTTAATTGTAGTTGAATGACAGTGGTAAGATGGTCCAAATCATGCCCTCACCGAATTCAGTTCCCTCTCAAGTGTCAGCATCAGTGTTTATGCATTAAGTCAGGTCAAGGAAATCACCCAGTTGAAAATTCATTTTATTTGGGGCAGGGAACACGCTAAACTTTAGCTGCGCTGGCTGTCAGATTTTGGAGGAGACGTTTGACTGGAGGAAGGCTTTAAATCAGTCTGTGTCTTGGTTACCCTTAGTGAACCTCAGAGGAGTAATTCACAGACCCTTCTGAGCATTTGCAGACTGCTGCTCAACACCACTGCATTAGATGATCCTAAAAGTTGTAGAATCATAGGATGGTTTGGGTTGGAAGGGACCTTTGAAGATCATCTAGTCCAACCCTGCCTTTCACTAGATCAGGACATCTTTCACTAGCCCAGGTTGCTCAAAGCCCTGTCCAACCTGAACTGGAACGCGTCCAATGATGGAGCATCCACAGCTTCTCTGGGCAACCTGGGCCACTGCCTCACCACCCTCACCATCAAAAAAATTCTTCCTTATAAAAGAATGAAGTATTTTCTGGCTTTGCAATCCTTTGTGTGGTGAGCATCTTAGAGCTCCTTCTCCCTCTGACTTCTTTCTCTGTAGCAGTCTCTCCTCAGTTATTCATTGCTCTCTTTTCTTAGAGAGCAGTCAAGTGTGCTGGTCTGGTTGCAGCTGAGCTGGCTGAAGAGGTTGAATCCTACATGCCCATAAATACTCCTTATATCTCGCCAGAATTTACTGCCCACTCAACCCAGCTGGCAGAACTGCAGGTGTAGTTGCTTTTCAGCTCTCGACTGTTGTAACAGTACTGTGCTAGCCTTAGTAGTGTTTTTTTCTTCTTATTTGTATCGTTAAATTTGGGACTAGATCCAGGACAGATGCGGATCTTGGAGGCCGGTGATTGCCGAGGCTGTCAGGGTAGGGAGCTTCTTAGGAGTGATGACTCCCAGAGCAACGTGCCCAACAGTCACTCTATGTCCATGCACGAGCATCAACACCCAGCATCGAGGCTGCGGACCGGGGGCTGTCTGGAAGCGGCTTAGGGAGTTTTCTTGGAGCTGTCAGCAGAGTGCTGAGTGAAAAGGGTTAACGCAGTTCTTAGATGGAGAAACAGAGTGGTAGAGAGGTGATGGAAATAGGTTTTGTTCCTATATACACTGTTGCTGAGGAGATACAGCATCACTAAGGGAAATCTGAAAGCCTTGGATAGCCCCAGTGGATCAGAGCAGGTGATCCAGTTGGCACCGTTGGGCTTCAGGCGATGCAGGCAAGGAGGGGAGCTGGGAGGAGTGCGCTGCAGCTGTGCTCACTATTTCTAGCGGGATTTGCATTGGGATGTGCCTTGAGAGAGCACATCCATGGCTCTGCAGTGCCTTCCTTGGGCCTGGGTGCTGTGGGAGGTCGAGTGTAAGCAGATCCAGGCTTGTGATCATGTTGGGGGCAATGCCAGACATCACCCTCCTGGGAGGTCTGTGCTCTGCGGGAAGATCAGCCATCCGCTGAGCTGCAGCCCTAACTTTGGATCCTTTTTTCTCCTTTTAGAAACGCCTCTGAGTTTGTCACAACTCTGCAGAGTTACGGTGAGGAAAGCTGCCGGGCAGCGAGCACTGGAGAAGATTGCCAAGCTAAATATTCCTCCACGATTAATCCAGTACCTGTCCTACAACTGACAGGGGCGAAGGTGGCCAGGAAGGACGATGTCTTTAGCTCCCGCAGTATGAAGTATCCGTCTCTTTCTCTTCTACCTCCCCCCAAGAAACTAATTATAATTTAAGCAAACTGGTGTAAATAGTATTTATGAGGCAGCACTTCCTCTTCTCCATGGGCAAAGACAGGCTCAGGCAACGTGTAGCACCGGCTTGAAGCTGTAACCTCTCCTGGGGTGATCTGTTAGACTGTCACTGCGTTCTAGGCTGTAGCGCGTGCGCTCTTTGAGCAGGATTAATCTTGCCTAATTTTACCTGTCTCTAGCCTAAAGGCATCTCCATATGATCTATCCAGGCTCCCTTTGCAGTCAGTGAAGAGAAATAGATACTTCTGGAGCATGATTCATCTGTCCTGTTTTAGATGCCCGTGCTGGGATGATACAGTATGCCTCGGGAGCGCCTGTCTCCGCTGACTGCAAAGGGATTTAGAGGTGATGCCCTTGAATATGAACATCTGTTTCTGTAGTGGGAGCACTGAATGCCACCTCTGTGTTAATAACTCAAGTGATGACTGCCTAATGCCAAGGGACGAGGCTTGAGAGACCTGCGTGTGCTAGAGCTGGAAGCAAATTAAGTCCCCAGCAAGCTCAGGACTAATTAGAGGCACTGCAACTGGTTACTGACTTTCCATGAACACCAGCGGGCTTTGGCTCAACACCAGCAGTGAGGACAAACCGCTGCCAGATCAGGGTTGACTTTGCCCATGTTCCTTCCTCACTGAAGGTGAGCCAGCTCTTACTGTCGTGTTCCTCTAGGGTATCACCATGTCTAATTTTCAAGCCCAAGCAGGAAGCAGGTCTCTCTGCGCGTCCAAGGCTGCTTCCCTCCAGATGGCTGGTCCCAAAGAATATTTTTCCATTTGCTCTGAGCCACTGTGGCCACTCTGTTGGTTTTATGTGCAATAAGTGGCAGAGCCTGCTACCCGGTGGTGCTTGAAGTACGGTGACAGTGTTTCCCTTGTGGAGTGCTGCGCCAGACCCCTGTGGTGTATACCTGCACAGGAAAGGCAATAGGAGGGCTGGGCTCTGCCTCGGGCTTTGAGATTTTTATTTTTCCCCCTCTGAGTTTCTCACTTGATGCTGGAGCCTCTCCAGAGGTTGGCAGCGGGAGCCAGCCCTGAGCCCGCGTGCTGCTGAGTGTTGTGTTCAAATCCTTTGGCTTCAGCGGGCAGGACTGCAGCTTTGTCCTCAAGTGATTTTAAACCTTTGGGGTGACATTTGTATGAGCAGAGCCAAAATTGCCGTCTACTTTCCAGATGAGACATTACGTGTTGTCTGAAGGCAGTAACCTACAGGATATGTGGTACCAAGAGCTCCCCGATGCCCCCATGGCAAGTCTTAGCACTGTGATGAGAAGAAATTCCTCCTCTACATGACAGCAAATGTTACAAAATCCCCTGTCTAACGTGGCATCGAGCTAACTCAGGGCTCTCAACATCCGTCACGCTGTGAACTAAGGCTTGAGAGCAACCGGTCGCTTGCCTGCTGCCTGTGAGATCTCATGCTCCCCCAGCCAGCACAGTGGGGCTCAGCCTCGGGAGGGAGGGGGAAAATAGCATAAGCACAGGGTTAAAGAAGTGAGGTGGAACTGAATGCACTTTAATGGTGACCACCAAATCCCTTTGTTTTTTACTTTTTGGTTAGGTTTGTTCCCTCCCCCCCCCCCTTTATTGTTGTTGTTTTTTGGTGTTTTTTTTTTTCTGTGCCGTATCATATAAAACAGGACAGAAACATTTTTGAGATCCTGCTCTTCAGTGGATTGTCTGTTTATAATTCTGATTTTTGTGTTTCAAGTATCAGAAATGTGAAATTGCCAAGAAGCTCAGGGAAGCCCTAGAGATGTTTATTGTGGGATTCATCCCTGTGATTGATAGGATAAAGGTTTTGTATTGTATCTTTCAAGAAAAGCTTTCTCTGCCCAATGTGCATGTCCTTACAGATAAATATGTATTAGGAAAGCGCAGCTTTTGGTAATTTGGGGTGAAAACCTTCCCTCTTGGTTCAAATTCAAATCCTTTGTTAGGTTGCTTTTTTAATATTGCCTCAGCTGGTGAAATAACGAAATGGTAAAGTCCAAGTTTCCAATGTAAAAACAAAAGACTCCTCAAACAACCGAGAATAAAATGACAAGTTCCTATTTACTTCATCTTTATTTTTCCCTCTCTTTTAAGTCACCTCTCTGGTAGGTCCTAAAGTATGGTTATTTTTTTAAAATCTCTTTTTAAGAGGTCCTGCTGATCAATTCATGCATCCAGGAGGGACCTCTTATTTGGTGGCGATAGCCAGACTCGTTCACTAGCAATATTCTTAAGACATCCACTTGTTACAGCCATATCTGGAGGTAAAGGTGTTCCAGGAAAGTCCTTTGAGAGCCGACGAGGTGGAAAACAACACCTGAGCTGTTTCCCAGTGCGCCGTGGTACTGAGGCAGGTGGCTGGATCATGCCATGGCTGTTGATGACCAGACGGGTGTTTACTTGTGCATTTCTGGGTTTCCAAACCGCAAGTGAAAATTGAGATTGAGATTCTTTTCAGTCTTATATCCAAACCATCTAGCCCACGGTTCTTTAAATCCTGCAGGAATTTCTCAGCTGGTTGTGAAGCATCTCCTCAGCTTTTGCGTTTTACAGCTCAGAGTAAAGGCAGAGTAAGATGCCAAGTCAAACTGATGCGATGTTTTGGCTTCCCTTAATATCTCAGACTGCACTTTTTGCGGCAGTTGGCAGTTACTGCATGAGTAGCATCATCATCCTTGCCACAGGTATAGTCTGGAGAGGTAGGAATCACTGCAGTCATCTCAAATTAAGATGAAAATTAGAAGCTTTGGAGATAATGTTGCCCTAACAGGGGGGCTGGGGGCTACACTGGGGATCAAATTTGTATTAAGGTCTCTCCTGGCCCATGAATTGCTGAGAGTACCTCTGCTTACTACTACAAGAGGCTGTAGCAGGTCATCAGTGAGCCATCCCCAGCGCTCCGCTTCTGCAAACCCATCTTAGTTCATCGCCCTGCTTGATGTGAGGTGAGGTCCACAGAGGTGGATACCTCAGGATCGCCCGCAAGACATCCCAGAGGCTGTGGATGTGCTGTTCTGTATCCCAGGAAGCCGTACCCAGCTCTCATTGCACCACCGCATTGCAGATGTGCGTTGGGAAAGGCAGTTGTGGCTGCCCTCAAGAATTTCCTCCTCCAGTTATTTTTGCACTGGTTGTGCTTTCTTTCTTATGTGTATGAGAAACAAAGTCTTAAGAGGACCTTCTCTTCTGGAAGTTTCATGCATCTCGCCTGGGTGATGTGCCCTCTGGCCACGTAGGGTTGACTTCTCTCAGTTATGGGTTAAAATATCTTGGAGAGCCAAGCACCCAATTCACACTTAGTTTGTTGGGACTGGGTGCCTTTGCTGTTTCAGTGGCAGCCAAAGGTTTGAAAAGAGTTTGGGGATTGTTGGGAATGGAAGAGGCTGAATCATGGGTATTATTAAGTGAAACTCCTTGGCTGACTCTGCTTGGGTTACACCCTCTGCTTTATTTTTCTGTCAGGTTCTGGCTATTATTTGACTTCCTTCACCCTCTAATCCGAATGTCAAATCAGGGCATGAATCCAACGCAACCAAACTCAAACCCACCCTGCCAGTCCTGCTTTCACCCATCCCTTTCCTGGGGTCCCCCATCTGCAAACCCAATTGAACATTTCAGGCCTTTCTCCTCTCTCGTGGGTTTCTCCTTCCTGCACCGCCAGCTTTGCTCGGGATCCAGCAGCGTGGGGAGCGCTCCAGAATAACCCCACTGCTTTGGAGAAGCCCAGGTGAGAACAGGGCTTTGCTTTCAGCAGTGAAAATCATCTTTCGGACAGTCAGCCTTGCTCCCGGGTGCTGCTGGTTGCTGCTGGCCGGGCTTCTTAAGATCGGCTTGCAAACGGGAAGCTTGATGGTAGCAGCTTTTCTCCAACTATGTGAAGTTTGTCCAGAAAAAACAAGGTGTGACTGAAGCCAGTGCCTTGGAAGAAAGCCTTATGGCGCTGAAGAATTAACTCCTTGTAACGCCAGCAGCTGTTACTTTCCCTGGACGAGGTGGAATGGATCCACCCTTCCCCTCCATGCATGAAGGGAGGATTTGTGCTGTTGGTTGCAACCCTCTGAGTCTCGGCATAAAGCAGCAGCGGAGAAGGGAAGACATCAAGCACAAACAGGGTTGGGTTTTTTAAAATTTTTTAATACCTTCAGGGGACTTTGTACAAGTGACCAAACCCCAAGAGCTGCCCTAACCTTAGCAGCAGCAAACAAAGACCTCGGTGTCCTCTGGAAGGTGGCACCTGAAGATGAGTAATGCAGTGGTTGCATCACGTTTAGGGCAAGTGTGAGCATGAAATATCTGTTCTACCTCTTGATTTAAAAAAAAACCTCTAAATGCTGAAGACCTTGAGTACTTACCTGAGCTTTCACACACCCTGTTCATCACTTCCCTCCTTTCTTTGGGGGAACAAGCGATCTTGCAGACACTTGCAAGAAGGTGGCGCCTGTCCCGTACGCTTGAGTGGGAGCAGATGTAAACCGAGTTGGGAGGGGTCTCTGCTGACTTGCAGTTGCTTGAGGTCCAGCCTTCGGCAGCTCACTGGCTGGTTAACATCCTGCTCCCTGGCCTTGGGGTGGCCAGAACACTGATTGTTTTGAAATTGAGGTTTTTAAGGCCGAGGTTGTTATTTTCAAACTTAAAGCCAGCACCTAAATCCATGGTGAGGTAGCAAAGCATAAGGGATGAAAAAAAAAACCCTACTGATTTTGTAGGACCTCTGGAAACCTTGACTACTTCTATGTGGCACCTTTAGATTTGCCTGTACTGTTAGTTGACCCCAGGCTCTCCTCCTTGCATGCCACTGGGGGCAGAAACCTCATGGGTCCTGCAACAAAACCCAAACCAACTCACTTTTTCGCCCAACAGTGTAGATGCAGCTCGTGCTTCGGTAGGTGCCCTATAACTGTGATACCCTGATGCTTCTCTGGGTTTAGGCACCGAGACACTGGGCTCAGGAAGCGTTGACCTCTGCTTGGAAGGAGTACAGCATGCTATGAAGATGCTATTTTTATTTACACCCGATTGTCTGATTTTTAACGGTTTCTAGCACGTCGTGACGGTAAGATTTGGGCAGATGCAAACGGGCTGGAGTGTTATTCATGATTAAAATTCACTCTGAAAGGTTTTATCTGTGCTTGACTGTGTTTCTTCCATAGATGGCTGTGGTCGGGGTGTGGGGTCTGCGTGGGAGCCCTGCCAGCTCCCCTCGCCCCGTCAGCCTCATCCCTAATTACAATGATGCTGTGGGCAGGCAGTGCCTGAGCCCGTGGCTTTACGGACCTGTGCAACCAGCTGAAATTACCCTCCTGAGGATGAACCAGTCCTGGTTGGCCACATCCAAAGAATTATAGTCAATGTCTCAATGTCCAAGCGGACACCAGTAATGAATGGCGTCCCTCAAGGGCCTATACTGGGACCAATAATATTTGGATGACACCAAGCTGAGTGGTGCAGTTGATTTGCTAAAGGGAAGAGATGCCACCCAGAGGGACCTGGAGAGGGTTAAGGAGTTGGCTTGTGCAAACCTCGTGAAGTTCAGCAAGGCCAAGTGCAAGGTCTCCTGCACCTGGGCCAATCCCCAGTATCAGTAGAGATGACTAAGAAAAGCCCTGTGGAGAAGGACTTGAGGGTACTGGTGGATGAAGAATTGGACATGAGCAAGCAATGTGCGCTGGCAGCCCAGAAAGCCACCCGCATCCTCAGCAGCGTGGCCAGCAGGGCGGGAGAGAGGATTGTGCCCCTCTGCTGCGCTCTGGGGAGACCCCCCTGCAGTGCTGCCTCCAGCTTGGGGGCCTCAGCACAGGAGAGACGTGGACCTGGTGGAGTGGGTCCAGAGGAGGCCCCGGAGATGCTGGGAGGGCTGGAGCCCCTCTGCTGGGAGGACAGGCTGGGGGAGGTGGGGGGGGTCAGCCTGGAGAAGAGAAGGCTTTGGGGAGACCTTACTGTGACCTTTAAATATGTGAAGGGGCTTATAAGAAAGATGGAGAGAGACTTTTTACCAAGGCCTGTAGTGTCGGGACAAGGGACAAGGGTTTTAAACTCAGAGAGGGAAGGTTTAAACTGGACATAAGGACAAAGTGTCTTCTGGTGAGGGTGGTGAGACATTGACCAACATCTCCCAGAGAGGAGTGGTTGCCCCATCCCTGGAAATATTCCAGGCCAAGTTGGATGGGGTTTTGAGCAACCTGGTCTAGTTGAAGATGACCCTGCCCATGGCAGGGGGGTTGGAACTAGATGGCCTTTAAAGGATCTTTCCCACCCAGACTGTTCTGTGATTCCATGATTCTACAAAAATAGGCTTGTTTTTATAGTGGTCACGGGCTTTTAGGGATATGCTGGCTGAGATTTTGAGAGGACACTGAAATGGTGACACACCCACCACCCATGCCCCTAAAAAGTTTTAGTCCTTGTTTCCAAGGGATTCTTACTGCATCCAGCTGAAAGGTGGGGAGAAGGGCTTGGGCTGGAGAAGCATCTTCCCCCTGGTCAGTTTGAGACAGAACTGGGGGAAATCCTGAGTCCTGGAAGAAAATGGAAGCTGAAAACAACATCCCCAAAAAGTTGGGGGGAAGGTGATACTGTTTGAGGACAAAGGAACAATCCCTCTCTTCCCTAAGTGATGCTCTCCAGGTCTTTCTCATGGACTGGAGGGAGCCGGTCGGGTTGGGGAAAAGGTGTCTGTGGTGTTCTGGGGAGGTGTTTTGGGGGAAATTGGCACCGATTTGTGATCAGAGTGTGGAAAGCTTCAAACTCTGCAGGATTCGTTGCAGCTGGGGTTGCGGGGAGCCTCTTCCCCCCGTGGTGCCGCTTGGCGGTGCTGCTCCTCGCGACAAAAGCAGCGAAACCTCCCCGGGGAGTGGGAAATATTTAACCGGCTGGTTCTGTACCAGCCATGTTTTCGCAGAAGAAAGACAAATCCTGGAAAAAAGCTTTGAAAAATCTGCTCCCTGAAACAAGCTCGGGCGGTTTTCCGTGGGCGGATGGCAAAGGCATCACGGGTTGTGTGTCCCCCCTGAGCCAAGATGCTCTTTTATTCCAGCAAAGCTCTTAAATCTGCAAACACGGGCCCCGTTTCACCTGTATTTGGGTTTTCTTTTTCCCCTTATTCCGGATAAAAATAAATAGCAACAACAAATCACCTCCAGAAGATTCTGTTCCTACCTCCAGGCTTCAATTCTCTGTGTCGCAAAAAGCTTTTTCGCGTTCCCCAGATCTGTCAGTCATAAAATTCCCTCTGTTCTCTGCTCGGGGTGGGGGGAGTGGGGTGCATTTTTAAGGAGGAAAACAGGAATTGAGGGGAAGATGGGCAAACCCAGCCCAGCTGGGGGGAGATGAGGAGTGTGGGGCAAGTGGTGGATGGGATGAAAATAGGGTAAAAAAATGGGGATGGAGGGACTGCAAAGCAGTTATTTCTTCATTTTGGCTTTGCCTGGACTCTTTTTTTTTTGCGGGGGTGGGGGGGCATCTCCTTGCATGGGCTGATTATGGGCTAGTGTGGATCAAAGTGGGAAAAGTGGGGTTTTTTTTAAGCTATAAAGAAGGGGAGGCACCGGGGTCTAAAGCTGCTGAGATGGAGACGGGTATTTTTTATTGCTTGTTTATCTCCAGGGGTGATTTATAGAGCTACAGCACCGTCCTCCTGCCTATCCCGGGGGAGAAAAGAGGGAAAAGGCCCCAAAATCTCCTCCGGCTGGGATGCGGGGGGCTGTGGTTACGTGGGGCTGCCGGCACGCCGGCGAGCGGTGCCGCGTGCGTGGCGGCTGAGGTCATGGCGCTATTAATTTCCCGTTAAAAAGCCCTGACGGCTCCGGCGCTGCAGGGATGGAAAAATGAAGCAGCTCTGATTGTGACTGCTGCAG
Organism: Charadrius vociferus; assembly: GCF_000708025.1. Lineage (NCBI taxonomy): Eukaryota > Metazoa > Chordata > Aves > Charadriiformes > Charadriidae > Charadrius > Charadrius vociferus. The sequence goes on along the minus strand of NW_009647856.1, from coordinate 12,283,847 downwards.
TTAACCCCTGCGGGGATGTCTGACTTTTTGGGCGGAGAGAGCCAAATCCCACTGTGCCAACCATAGACTCCATCCCTTGAAGGTTGATGGTGTCCACCTTGGCCGCCCTATGGCTGCTGCAGGTCCTCATCCAGCTCCTGGGGGGCTCAGGGTCCCCTGAGACATCCGGGAAACCCTTCCGGCGCCTGCAAAGACCTCGTCTGATTTAATCCTCCACCAGCCGGCCAGGCTGGAGCCACATCTGCCCACCCTTTGGTGCTGGAAACCCAGCCATTACTGAGCACCCGGGCTGGTTGCATTTCACTCTCAACCCCCCCCTCCCCGGCCCTGGGATTGAGTCTTGGGGCTTATTTTGGTAACTTGAACTCGGGAAACCTCTCGGCCGTGGAAAGGGGAGAGAGGAGCCTTGTGAAATGCCGCAGCAGCTGGGGGCTCCCGGCGTTCCCATGAGGAGCCCCACGCGTCTTCGCACAATCCCTCGGGGCTTTACATTGAGCATTGGGAAGGCTGGGGAAGCGAGGTGGGGGTGCTGGGGAGGTGCACCCCACCCCTTCTTGCAGCTGGGCACAGGGCTTATCTCATGCCTCAACAACCTACCTGGCATTTGCAGAGCATGGGGGCTCCTTGTCCTGGTCCCCTCTTTTGGTCGCATTTGTCCCCATCTCCTGGTTGTTCTGGTCCCCTCTTCTTGTCCCACTTGTCTCCTGCTCCCGCTCATCCCCAGCCCAAAGACTTGTCCTTGTCTCCTGGTCCCACTTGTCCTTATTCTCTGGTCCCACTGGTACCTTCTCCTGGTCCAACTTGTCTCCATCTCTTGGTCCCATTTGTTCCATCTTTTGGTCACATTCCCCGGTTCTTCTTGTCCCCAACTCCTGGTCCCATCTCTTGGTCATGCTTGTCCCCAGATCCCGATCTCATTTGTTTCCCTCTCCTGATCCTGTTGGTCTCCTGGTACCATTTGTCCCCTCTCCTTCTCCCACTCATCCCCATCTCCCTGTCCTGCTTGTCCCCTTTCCTTTTGTCCCCTCCCCAGCTCTGCTCTCCAGGGCAGCAGAGGCAGTTTTGGTGCAGACCCAGCAGGATTCAGTGCAGACTTTTGGGCCCAGAGCCTTTCCCCACTGGGGGAAGACCAACGCAGCCCCTGAGCCCCCCTCACTGGGTGACCTGGCGAGCGCAGACGAGAGGGTAATGCGATTTTGGCCCGGCTGTGAGCTGAGTCCCAGGAAACTCATGTCATGCAAAGCAGCTCAGTGCCTTGGATGCTGTTGGTCATCCACATGGTGGTGGTACCCGGAGTCCCATGTGGGACAGAGGGGCTGATGTCAAAGAAAAATGGGGTAAAACCAAGCACTTCAGTCCCAAAATCAGGCACTTTGCCCCAAAGCAATTTCCCATCTGGTGCAACCTCGGGCCCAGTGCTGGACCTGGCACCAAATTGCTCCATTCAGCATCATCTTGGCCATCCCCGGGCACCATTGCCCATCCTGCCCCATTTCCTGTGCCCGGTCATGGGTTTTTTTTTTTGTTAATTTCTCTCCCATGCAGTGATTTCTCCTTTCACAAATGACCTGAAAGTGGAAAACCAGTGAGAAAAAGCACTCTGAACCTGGTTAAAAAACATCCCTGCGAAACGAAACCGTTTTCTGCCAAACTAAATATTGGAAAGACATATTTGCAAAAGGTTTTTTGTTTTGTTTTGTTTAGTTATTTATTCCCCTGTGCAGAATCCGGCTTGCTGCAACCCAACCGTGCTTTCCTCCACAGCATCCACTAACCCCTCGACCCACCAACCCCACTTCAAAAATCCTTTTTCCCCACTTTTTTTTTTTTTTTTTTTTATGGCAGATGGATGTTGAGGGGCCTCCCCTTCCCCGGGCAGCGACATTTCCCAGGCAATACGTCATGTTTGCTTAAGAGCTGAGTTATTGCCGGGGAGGAGGCGGGGAACTGTGGCCCCGGGGGGCTGCAGGAGGGGGGAAAAAATGGGGAAAATGGGGAAAAAAATCCTGCCCTTCTTTTCAGCGTCCTTTGGGAGGGCTTAGAAAAGCTTTGTGGCCCCTCTTAAAGTGGTCTCAGTGTTGTTTCCCTAACTTTTAATTGATGTGTTTTTAAAGCCCAGTTGTTGAAATGTTATTAAAATGTCTTGATTTGCTAAAATAAAAGGGAATGGGGAGAATTTGGGACTGGTTCTTTTTTCAGCACTGGAGCAGAAGCATCTCTGGTCCCCCATGGTGGGTGATGCCTGGGGGGATTAATGAGCTGCTTTTCTTCTAGAAAACATCATTTTTAGAGAAAAACAGTGTCCAGGTGAAGCAGAACCATAAGTTGGGAGAGGGGAGTGATGGAGGGGTTACGGTTGGGCCCCTGTTTTTGGTTGGTGCTGATGCTGGAGCCCTCAGTGGGTTTTTGTTGGAAAGGTTGGAGGAAAAAACATGGAAAGGTGGTGGCAGACTGTTTGCCAGCAGTGGAGATGGGATCAGCTGCTGGAGTCTGGATCCAGGACATCCTCCAGGCCCCATCCTGCAGGCACGTTCATGGCCCATTCTAGATGATCTCCATGTTGCATCCTAGATGAAGCCCCAGGTCCCATCCCAGCCTACCACCCAGGTCTCTACCCAGTGATCCCCAACCTAATCCTCATCTTCCACCACATGCGGCCCAGCCCATCAGGTCTCATCTTAGATGATCTCCCAGGTCCCAGCCTAGATGATTCCCCACATCCAATCGCAGGTGATCCTCCAAGCCCCATCCTAAGCAATCCCCAGGATGTCATCCCAGGGGACACCTTTCCCCCGCTCCAAGTCCCATTTTAGTTGATCCCCCAGGTCTTTTCATAAGGGATCTCCCAGGCTTCATCTGAGATAACCCCCAAGCTCCATCATAGATGGTACCCCACATCCCATCCCAGGTGACAAGTCCCCCAGGTCCCATCTTAGACGACCCTCAGGTCTTATCCGGAGGGATCCCCCAGGTCCTGCCCTAGATGATCCCCCAGGACCCATCCCAGGTGACTCCTATCCCAGGTCCCACCCTGTGATCTTCATCCCCAGGTGCAGGGGACCATCCTGACCAGGCTTTGGGGTGAAAATGCCCAGTTTCTCTTCCTGGTACCCCATGGTGTCCCCTTTCCACCCTGCAGGGACTAGTTCACCTCCCAGGCACTGTGTGCATCACCGGTACCCATCCAGTCAATTTAATTGCTAATCAATGCCTAATTCAAACCTCCCTGTGAGTCATGGATCTGCCCCGCATGGGGCAGTGTGCAAGCTCCAGGATGGATCCTGCTGGCCCCATCAGCTCCCTCACCTCCAGCGGGACAATTTGGGCCTTGGAAGCTGGATTTGGGAAGCAAAATCCCCTCCTTTGGCAACACTGAAGCGAACAAGACCCTCCCACCCATCTGTGTCCACCCTGAGCGACTCCGGCGGAAACCTTCCCTCTGTCCTCCCGAGCATCAAATTGAGGGAGAAATGGGCAAAAGCATAGATAAACTTTCTTCTCCGGCCCAGTGCCACTGCTGATGGGCCTGTTTCTGGCCGGGGTCCAGCCTCCCGTTAACGACCGTTGTTAAGAAAAAAAACAGCTCTGGATAAGTGGCGTGAAAAAATACTCTGGTAATTAAACAACCCCAGAATAGAAGGAGAAAAGGTCAAGCTTAAAAATACAGGGTACGGTTTTGCATTGAAACGCGGCATTAATAAATAATCATGTTTTTGGGAAGGTCTAATTTTAGCAGCTCCAGTACAATAGCCTGGTGTGACCCCTTTGCTTGTCTTGATCTTGCTGGATTTAGGGCTTTTTTGTTTTTTTTTTTTTTTTTTTTGCCTGGCTTTGCCCTGCTCTTGTCCCCCTGCAGAGCAGGTTGGGTGCGCGAGCAAGAGGGCAGCACGTGGTGAAGGTGCTGGGTGCTGGGCTGGGGGCTGTGCCTGGGGTGGAGCGAGCGTGGGTGTGCTCAGCCCCGCTGGCCGGCGTGCAGGTACCTGCCCGGTTTTCCCAGCGTCGGGAAAAACAACCGGGATTGCCAAAGATCCCGGCCCCGGGGATGGGCTGGAGATGGGGGGTGAAGTCCTTGTGGTGGCCTGAACATCCCCAGAGATGTGATGTCCCTTGTGAAACAGCTGTGCCCTGCTCACGCCTGTTCGCTCATTAGTGACTGAGCATTAATAAGACCCATTATAATTAATTTTTCTTCAAACCCCGCCATGTAGGGAATCACCCTAGCCTGGGGCAGGAGGGCTGCTGCAATTGGGTTTCACCCTCTTTGTGGGGAAACTGAGTCACGGGGAACATGACGGGGTGGATTACGGCCAGGAAAGGTGAATCCCACTCTACTTCTCTACGGGATGAGGATTAGGGCTAAATCCAGCTGCCAACTCTCCTCTTGGCTTGGGGAGGAGAAAAGGCCCCCCGACACCCTGGGCATGCAGATGGAAGACCCCAAAAGTGATGAGGGTTTGGAGTAGGGATGGCCACAACACAGGGGGCTGCGGCTGGAGGGTGCCCAACACCCACGAGGGGCATTTTTCCAGCTTGTAGGGAAGAAGAATGGGGGGAAAGAGGATGGGGGTGATGTGGGGCTTGACCCTGGCTGGGATATGCCGATGTCAGTGATTTCGGGGGGTTGTTTTTTAGCAGGGACCCCAAAGAGAAGCTGAAGGAAGCATTGGCAACCATGGGGGGACATTTCTTTATTGGACTCAGCGCGATGCTGGGGGATGCGTGGTGGCCACCGGCACCTCTACGGATGTGAGAGGTG
>NW_009647856.1:12273840-12279067 GCF_000708025.1 Charadrius vociferus | reverse complement strand
CGCCATGTCCATCTGCAACCCAAGCCCCATCCTGCCAGGTGGGACACCCGCATCCAACGCAGACACTGGCTGGTGATGTTCCGGCTGGGATAAAAGAGGATTTTCCCATCCCGGGACGGTGGAGAGAAGCCGGTAGGGGATGGAGGGGTTGGGGGACCACCACAAACTCTGTTCCCTATGAAGAAATTAAAGGAAAATTAAAAAAAAAAAAAAGGTACTATGAACATAGATTTTTCCAACTGCCAGCAAGAGTTGCAGAGCAGGAGGTGGTTGGAATGGGGGAGATGCAAGATTTGGAGTGGCCGTTGCGATGGGTGAGGTGGATCCCATGGTCTGGGACTTCCCGTATACATGGGGTTGGGTGCAAAGCTGCATCCCAGGGAGTTACCTGCAGGACAGGGTTGGAGGTGGGTACGGGGGGCTTCACTTCTCCGTCATCATCCTCACAAACTCCTCATAGTTGACCTGCCCATCATTGTTGCAGTCAGCTTCCTTGATCATCTCATCCACCTCCTCATCCGTCAGCTTCTCACCCAGGTTGGTCATGACGTGCCGCAGCTCCGCCGCACTGATGTAACCGTTGCCATCCTTATCAAAGACGCGGAAAGCCTCGCGGATCTCCTCCTCGCTGTCTGTGTCCCTCATCTTCCTCGCCATCAGTGAGAGAAACTCGGGGAAATTGACAGTGCCGCTGCCGTCGGCATCCACCTCCCCCACCATGTCCTGCAGCTCCGCTTCGGTGGGGTTTTGCCCCAACGAGCGCATGACGGTGCCCAACTCCTTCGTGGTGATGCAACCGTCTCCATCCCGGTCAAAAAGGGAAAAAGCCTCCTTGAATTCGGCGATCTGCTCCTCCGACAGCCGCTCGGCCATGGCGTTCCCCACTCGCACGCGGCTCTGCCCCGGCACGCCGTGGCGCCGACAGGGAGGTGTGGATGGGGCCTCCTCCCTCCAACGTGCCTCTCCCCAGAGGAGGAGGAGGAGGAGAAGGCGGAGGCAGGAGCTGGGGCACGTGGGAGAGGCAGAGCCACGGGTTCAGCTGGACCCTGGTGGAGCGGGCAGGGCGGTTTCGGGGTGCTGGAGAAGGGTGACCGCCAGTCCCCTTGGGCCACCCCAGCTGCTGTCCTGCTTGCTCTGCCGGTGGCATTTTGTGGGCCTGGCTCCTAACGAACCCCTTAATTAAAGGATTTGCACTGCGGCTTGCAGTAAAGCAGTGGTTTCGGGGAGAGGCGGGGTGCTGGTGGAAGGAGGGTGATACACACAGTTTTTGGCTATTTTAAGTCAATTTTGGTGGGGTTTGGAGCTGTGCAAAGCCCTCCAGCCCTGCATGGCGGGGTTGAGAGAGGACCCCCCAGTCTCCCCAGCCCCAAGACCACCCCGGCGATACTGGTAGCATGTCAAACCTGCTGAGGGAGAGTTGCCTTGTGCAGGTCCAGGCAGAGCCTGGCTGCCTGGAGCTGATGTGCTCCGTGCTGACGGAGACCTGAATCAGCAATGATGCCTCTTCCGGGCTCCCCGAGAATGGCCCCACAGCCCCCAGGGCAGCTGACGTGGTCGTGGATCAGGTGAGATGTGTCATGAATCCTCCCTGGTTAGTCAGGGGTTAACCCCAGGGCTGAGTGAGGGTTAACCCTGTGGTAGTGGCCTGCTTTCATTTTTACTCATCCCTCACAGAAGGGAGTACTGCAGGGTTGAGAGGCAAATGACAATGAGGACTATTTCGCTGTCCATCTGCCCATCCATCCTACCATCCATCCATCCATCCACCCATTTATCTGTTCATCCATTCATGCATGTATCTATCCATCCATCCATCCACCCACCCATCCATCCATGTGTCCATCCATAAACCTAACCATGTTATCATCCATCCATCCATCCATCCATCCATCCATCCATCCATCCATCCATTCATCCCACCAACCAGCCATCCACCTGGCCATCCAACCATTCATCTGTATGTCCATCTATCCACCTAACCATGTTATCATCCATCCATCCATCCATCCATCCATCCATCTCACCAACCAGCCATCCACCCAGCCATCCATCTATGTGTGCATACATCCAGTCCAACCGTCCATCCAGTCACCCGACTGTGCATCCAGTCAACTCATCATCCATCCATCCACCCATCCATCCATCCATCCATCCATCCCTCCAGTTGCGCATCAGTCCATCCATCCATGCATTCACATTACCATCTATCTAACTGTCCCTCCAACCATCCAGTCCTCTTTCCTATGTGCCCACAACAGCCAAGCGACCTTCAGCAGTTGGGCCAAGGAGCTAATGGACCAGATGATCACCTGCAAGCAAAAGATAGTTTGACTTTCTTGGCTACAAGAAAATGGTACCAGTTTGTCCCAGTTTAACCCAATGAGGAATTAGAGCTGTGGGATTTGCAGGAAGGCCACAAAACAGAAGCCAACCCACGGGACAATTGAGGAGCACACAGGAAATGGGGCCTCCACGTGGGACAAAGTCTGGGAGGGGATCACCACCTTGAGGAAAACCTCATCTGGAAAAAACTCTGGGCATGTAGAACACTGCAGTTGCAGGGAGAAATCGGCCGAGCCACGTTGGGAACCTGTCTGGCGAGAGGCACGGCACTACTTGCCTCGCGAGTGCGTTTCGGGGAGGGGAGGTCCTGGCAGCTCCTCTTGTGCAACGAGCTGCTCCCTAATTGTCTGTCTAATTGCCCGCGCTTGCTGTTCTGCTCCAGATTTAATAAGATCGAATCAAAATTGCTGTGAAAAAGCCCCAGGCAGCCAAGCAGGGAGCCAAGAGGAGGGGGAGCTGGCTCGAACCCAGCTGGGAGAAGCAAACACCAACAGGCAACCGGGTGTTTTCAAAACCCGGGAGGATTAAGGTGCTTGTTCAAGCTGTGGGGAGAGTTTTTGAGCTCCAAAATGAAGGTGGGCTGGGTGGAGGGACCCTGGGTCACTTTGCTAAGGAGGAAGGGGTTTCTCCATCCTGGGTGTCCCTTGGTGCTGAGTGAAGCTGGAAGCCTCTGGGGCTTTTGTTTCCCCATCAACTCCTCACTGCCATCACCCTCTCACTGCCATCACCCATCACCTTCCCACCACCAGCACCCATGATGTCCCCATCACGAGCACCTATCACCTCCCCATGACCATCACCCATTGTTGGCTCCCATGACCTCCCCATGACCAGCACCCATCACCTCCTCATTACCTCCCCGTGACCAGAACCCATCATCTCCTCATTAACTCCCCATTACCTCCCCATGACCAGCACCCGTTGTCAGCACCTGTGACCTCCCCATCACCATTACTCATGACCTCCCCATTGCCTCCCTATCACCAGCACCCATTGCCTCCCACCTTTCCAGAAGTCTTTGGGAGAAGGTCAAGCCAGCCCTTGATTTTGAATGTGGTTAACTGCACCCTCATTAGCATGGCAGTATAATTAACCTAATAAAGCTTCCCGCTGGCCCATAAAATCCTGTGGTTTATGGTGGAGTCCTATTTACGGCATCCGAGATGGACTGTGGGGTGGGTTGGGAGAGAGGCAAGGCCACCACAGTGGGAGGCAGGAGCACGCAGCCACCGGCTGATGGGTATTTTGGCAGATGGTTTCCCCAGGATGTCTCCAACCAGAGCTGGAGGGGTTGATGCTTTGACAAAGGAGGGTGCAGGTGGCCAATGTTAAAGCATCTCATGGTGAAGCGGGGCCACAGGAGGCCACGGAGATGCTGCGAGGGTTGGAGCACCTCTGCTGGGAGGACAGGCTGAGAGAGTTGGGGGTGTTCAGTCTGGAGAAGAGAAGGGTCTGGGGAGACCTTTGAGCCCCTTCCAGTCCCTAAAGGGGCTCCAGGAAAGCTGGGGAGGGACTCTTGATCAGGGAGGGGAGTGATGGGAGGAGATTCAGACTAGATCTAAGGAAGAAATTCTTTCCTGTGAGGGTGGTGAGGCACTGGTCCAGGTTGCCCAGAGAAGCTGTGGTTGCCCCATCCCTGGAGGTGTTCAAGGCCAGGTTGGACGGGGTTTGGAGCAACCTGGGCTGCTGGGAGGTGTCTCTGTCCAGGGCTGGGGGTTGGAACTAGATGAGCTTTAAGGTCCTTCCAACCCAAACCAGTCTGTGATTCTATGGTTTCCCAGGTGGCATTGCCCCGCTCATCCTCAGTGTCTGGCTTTGAGCAGTCTGATCCAGGTAACGAGTTAAAAAAACCCCAAAACAGATGGCTTAAAAGCACGCAGTTGGATTACCCCGAGCCTGCGCGGCTCATAACGCAAGCCCAGATGTGAGCAGATGTGTGCGGCGACGTCTGGTTTTGCATTTCCAGACGAGGCGGTGGGGGGGAGGGGGGCGGGAGGGAAGCTGACGAATTCGTGGAAAAAGAGAAAGTTGGAGGCGGAGAGGGAAACCGCTTCGGCGGGGAAACCTCCGCGGGGCCCTGTGCCCAGACGCGCCGAGGTCGGCCAGTCCCGCGAGCGTCCGTGGTGATGGGGAGGAACCTCTGCAAAGCCCGACACAAATTGCATCGGGGTTTAACGTGGAAAATGGGATTTTGGAGAGGTTGAGCTTGGGCGTGATGCCGCCACGGCTGCGGGGGGCTCCAGGGAATGGCAAGAGGCTGAGTGTAAGATTTGGTGGCTTCTGTTGTATTTTAGGCATCGTTTTAATGGAGGTTTCCAAAGCCAAGAGTGAACCGCGGGGTCTGCAGGGCAGCTCTGAAAGTCAGGCATTTCTAGCCCAAGCAAAGGGACTCCAGTCCCATTTTTGGGCTGGCCACACGTCACCGCAGTGGAGGAGGGTGACTGGGATCAGGGTGGTGGGAAGATGGTCTGGAGAGGGACATGCTGTGCTCTGACCAGGTCTCACTTGTAAACCAGGTGTTGGCTCTGCTCCGCACGTAGCACCCAAGCTGGGTGGATCCCCAGAGGTAAATACGGGGCCAGGGAGCTGCTTACCAAAGGTGGAGATGCCCACGTGTCTGCTGGGCACAGACACCTTCCCTTTCCCTGGCCACAACGGGGACATCACTATGGCCAGGGTGGCCAAGGATGTAAGGGCTCAGCGGGGCTCGGGGACACGGCCCTGGCCCAAATCCCCGCTCTGCCCTCAGGTATTTCACCCCGTTGGGTCCCGGGGTCCCCCTGTAGGCGGGCTGGGGGGTCTTGGTTCAGCGGTCAAGCGGCGCAGATGAGGAGAGGGCTGGCTGGGACCTGATGGAGCTCAGCACGGGAGGAAGGCGGTTCAG
>NW_009647856.1:12261069-12273810 GCF_000708025.1 Charadrius vociferus | reverse complement strand
CTGCACATTCCTCCTGGAGGGACCGAGCAGGGATAGGAACCACCAGGAGTCAGGGGCGGGGGGATTTGCTTTTAAAGGAAAATTAAGTTCTTGGCTAATTTGCCGACTGTTGGCTACAGGACGAGGAGACAAAGGTTGAGCCCCCGGACTGACGCGCAGAAGGATAAGCAGGCTCTCTGTGGGATTTCCTCTCTGTTGAGGACGAGCTGCGTGCCCCGACAGCTCATTAATGCCTTTTTTTTTTTTAATGGCAAAAGGAGTATTTTTCCAGTTTTCTCCCTGCTTGGCGAGGGCTGAGCCTCCTCCAGATCAAAACGCAGCTTCCCAGGTCTGAGCTCAGCTGCAAACCCCATCCCTTCGAACCCAGCTGTGCCTTCCCTCACAGTGGGGACCGCGGAGCACAGCACAGCAGGACCCAGCTTGATGGAGCTGGCCGGGAGCCGCGGCCACCGTGCCCAGACACCCCCCTACATGGTCAGGCCGCAGCTTTTTGGGAGGGCTGCGGAGACCTGACGGTTTCGTCATGCTGCTACCTCCCTCCCACTGCCCCCGGGGAAGCTTCCCCGGCTGAGGGGACTCTGCCCAGCGGGGTCCCTCTTCCGCTCAAAGCTGCTTCTGAAGGTTCCTCTAGGAGAGGATTTCTAAATAGTTGCTAAATGTGGAGCCTTTCGCTTCTGTGGGGCGGTTGCTTTTCTGTAGGAAGGAGGTTTCAGCACCTCAGGAGGGCAAGGAGTATCGCCACTGCTCCCTTTTCCCCCAGAAACGGAGGAGAATGATGCAAGCGCTGGGGTGAGTCACGTAGCTGTGCCCTGTTTTACAGCGACCGTCGCAGACGAAGGGCGGTGGCTGCTGCTGGGTCCCAACGCCACCCACGGGGCTGTAAACCAGCGGCTCGTGTCCTTCCCGGCCGCAACGGCGCAAAGAGGAACCGTGACAGAAAAAAAGGGGTTCGAATAAAGCCACGGTTTCCTCCTGCGAGCTGCAGCCCCACGCCCTACACATGCGGCGGCCGGTCAGCTGCGTGCGCCTGGAGAAGCGCAGGTACGCACTTACCTGCTGCCACACAGCACAAGCACGTCCCTCCCAGGCAGCGACTCAGGCGAGGCAGGCCAGAGGCTGTCAGGAATTTAGTTTTATTTGGCACTCAAAACTGTACAATACATTTACAGAGAACCACACGTTTGTGTTTATGTACACCCTCTTCCCATTTCCACCATTACTGGCCAAACATGTGACAGGCAATAACCCTTTACATACGAGTTACGGCGCCTCAAGCGCAGATTTCGGGGAACGCTCGAGGACAGGTGTCGTGGGATCGCTGTCCTCGCCCCATCATCACCACTCGAATGACAGGAGCAACCCGTTGGCTTTGCTGAAAGCTGTCACCGCTTTGTTTCCTACAACGCTTTGCAGCGCAGTGACCAAGCTGGCATCTCTCACATGAATCTTTGGACCGCTAGAACATGGCAGTGTCGCCGTTACGAGTATATACAACCACTATCTCTTTCTGTCCTTACACCTCAACAGCTTCAAAAACGCTTTCTTTTCTCTACCTTTCTACCACATGCAATAACCCCTTGGTTGCCTCCAGTCCTGCCTCCCTGCTGAAGGCGTTTCATTTCCAAAAGGCAACAGTAACACGAAAATCTACCTTCACTCCCTGCTACTCCCCTCTAGCCGCTCTCCTCTTCCCTCCCCAAACCCTTTAAACAACGTGCCTAAAACCTTCCTAAAACCCGCTAGCAACGCAGTTCTCTTACAGTAGTCCAGAACGCACACAAGCCGTTTCTGTGGCTCGTCGTAACGGGGCACGTCGAGCGTCTTCCTCCCGACTTACGGCTTGCCTGCGCTCCGCAGCACTGTGGAGTGACGTGAGAAACAGTATGTACACGCACACCTCGGAGTGAGAAAGATCAAGTACTTGAAAGGAAATGCCAAGTCTGAACCAACAACGACAACAACAAAATACAAAAGTAAAAAAACAAACAAACAAACAAACAGAAAACCAAAGAAAACCAAAAAAAAAACCCCAAAGTTGAAACAAAACGACTAAAAAATTAAATATCTGGCAGGTTACAAGAGTGAAAATGAGGAATGTACAAAGGAGACGCTAAGATGAAAGATTCCAGTAGGTAAATGAAGAACCTGTTGAACCTGGGGTCTGTTTTTTGTTTGGTTATTTTTGCCTTTTTTTTTTTTTTTTTAAATTCTTTTTTTAACATGAAAAGTTGCCTGGATTATGGTAACCATTCACCGTGCTCTACAAAAGAAGAAGAAAATGTGAATTCAGGTTCCGAGTCTCACGGTGCTGATCCAAACCCCCTGCCAAGGGAGGTGCTGCCAGGCTCGCGGTGACGGCCCAAACTTCCGCTTTAAGCTTTACTGTTTTCCAGCCTCAAACACCGTGTATGGAAATCTTTCAGAAACCAACACATGCTCTTGAAACCCGTCACAAGCACTCAAAAGCACGAGGGCTTCCGAATCGCTCACTCACAGCACTAAAAACCAGGTTGAAAATGGCCACGTTTGTAAAAACAGACTCCAGCTCAACAGCGTTAACTGTATACCAGTAGCTGCCATTGCAACATAAAAAACCAAAACAATATTCTGTTCAGTAGAGTTTACCCAATCATGCTCACATTACAAGAAAAATGTACACATTATTTATAAATAAACAGTTTTGCACCAGGACATCACTGGGCTCCTTTTTACACCAGCGTTTCTTTCCGCTTGCCACTTAGCTGCTTTTCCCTCGTTTTCCTGTGCCCAGACGGCGTTCGGTGTGTTTTCGCGCCCTTGGCTTCCTCTGAGTCCAGGATGGAGCCGCACTCAGATGCGCTTTCATCTAACTCCATCTCGGTTATGCCAGACATGGCAGACTGCCTCTTCTGGGCTTTGATGTTGGGAGCAGAGGGGTTGTTCTCCTCCGCCTCTTCGCTCAGCTCCGGCAGCTCCTTCAGCTCTGCTACGGCAGCAGTCCGCTGGAAGGGAGCGATGGCGGTTCGGATACAATTAACCCACTGTTGCTTGTGGAAGACATCGTTGGCCTGCAGCGTGTGGGACTGGCCCGGGGAGGGATCTTGGAAACGAACTCGGAAGATATTTTTAGCTGAAGATAAACACAGGAAAAAGCAGATCAGTTCCTAGCTCAATATTTAGAGATTCCATTGCTAGACAAGCGACCTGGACTGCCCTGCTCTGCTTAACGAAAAGCCTTCAAAACCACACCAAAAAACCCCAAACCAAACGCCCCAGCCCAGCACAGACACGTTGAAATAGATTTATTTTTTTTCTCATCTGAGCACCAACTGCAAAGTTCATGGCCACCAAATATAAAACTGCAAAGCCCAGCAGTGACAGTCTAAAGGTGGATGTTAACACAGATCATGTGTCTGCTGTGCTAAAGGAACCTCATGTATCTATGCCCAGGTGTCATCTCTCCTCACCAACAGATTCCCACGCAGATGAGCTGGTTTGGTCCGTACCTTTATCGGAATTGCCAAAAGCTCCTCGGAAGGATCCTCCCATTTTCACATCGCCGTCTTGCAGGTCTTCGAGGAGCAGCTCCTGGATGGGGATCGGCTGCCTGTACACTTGGTAGGCCTGACGCTCGTTGCGAGTGACGGGCCGGGTCAAAACCAGGATGTCTTGGAAGAGGAAGACGTAGAGTTTCTGAAAGGGAAAACACGTTTGAATATGAGCAAATATGTACTCCACATTCAAAGCGGTTACACATCCTCTGGGATTCAAGGCCACGTTATCTGAAGTTTCGCTCACATTAACTTTCCGACAGTTTCCTGTTACAGCAACGTAGGGCCCTGGCAGTGGTGGCACAGACCACGCTTACATCAACAGGTTTATTGTTTTAATGACCCTTAAAAAGTGAATTACGATTTACAGGTGGCAAGAACAGGATGATTAGAAGCAGTATCTTTCCTGGCAATAAAAAAAATCCTTTTTGTATGCAGAAGTGTAAAGGCCGAACTAAACAAAAAAAACCCTCAGCCAACCAAAAACAAAATAAAGAAACCAGAAATAGATTTGATGTTTAAAAACGAGGTTACTCCTGCAAGCCAGAACAAAAGGCAGTAAACCCTTGAGTAGAGCAGGGTCTTCCCACACTGCTGCAGTGGGAGACTAACTTCTGGCAGCTGAGCTCAAAGGCAAACAGGCTTTCGCAGGAACACTTTTGTTTGGAAGAGCCGTGCGCCAACGCTCATAATGGGGAATGTCAGAGCACCTGAAAGTAAACAGCCGGCAGGAAATCCCTTTTGATGGAGTGCTTGGGCAGAGAGCACACTTTCTATGGTAATTCTGCGCTAATTATTTTCCAGCTTTTGAAGGCCAATTGTAAAGCTGTCAGCAGGAAACTTTCCCTTACACCCTGCAACGCAGACTGCCATCAGGTGCCTTCTCTTCTGCTTTTTAGCTAATTGTCTAAACTAACCCTAAGGATGGAAAGGCTCCTGGTCCTGCTACGACAGACAAAGGGTTTCGACTGCCTCTGAGGGAAGGTTTTCAAACTTGAGAATTAATTACCCTGAACATGAGGGACTTACATGTCCGTTTTTATTCTTCAGCTCGCCATGGCACAGTAAAGCTTTGCTGCCTTCAATCCTCGGGTCCTTCTGCTTCTCATCCAGGTACTCCAGCTTGTCAATGTAATACTGGCACTCAGACTCCCCCTTCTTCAGGTTGATGTCAGAGAGGACTCCTTGGATTATAGTTATCTATAAAACAAAACATTTGCAAATTACTAAATAGCAACCTCTGCTTGTATAACTTCCCTTACAGCGTTACTTCAGAACACCAGATGATGGAACCCATGTGGGCTGATCTCTCATTTGCTTTCACAAAGGGTTACAGTCACAGATTTGTGTCCACCAAGAAAACCACCCCAGGAAATTGTTGAGGGTTTAAGACAACTTTCTGGAGCTCCAGAATGACATGCTTATGCCAGAACAATGATCACAAAACCACTATTACTTACGGCTTCTTCCAAAATCTGGATATCAGGATGGTCTTTGGGAGTGTGCCTCAGGATCTCTTTTAGGAGCAGCGGGTATTTGACCAGCCGACTTCGAGGAATGTCCAAGAAGCTCCAAAGGTCTAGCTTGCGGCTGAAAGGAGACTCAAGGCAGCGCTGAAGGAAGTCCTGCACTCTCCGGTCCTGCTTCTTCTGATCCAGAAGTGCTTTGGCCGCCAGCTGATTGCTACAGTAACCTTTGTAGGCATGGAGTCGTGGTAACTGCAGGGGAACAGAACAATATTCAGGACTCAAATTCCGAGTAGGAAGAGCAAACCACATTAACGTGTCAAACTCAGGGAGTTCTACTTCCCTCACTGCCATACTTTGCCCAATAAAAAAAGCTATCAGACTATCTTGTATATGTAGCTAGTCTTTTGTGAGGAGAACAAGGGCATCCTTCGTGCAATGCCTTTGAAGTTCAAATGTTTGAGATTAACAGCGATAACACTATTGAAATCACATCAGTGACAAACAGTCCAGAAGATATAGCCATTTCAAACATAAATCAGCAAGTAATTGCAGTCAGACTAGTGTAAGTCTCCAGGGTGAAACCATGGCCCATTACGGCTGACAGACTCCCATTGTTTTCAGCGTAGCCAGGATTTCCGTTTCAATCTTTCGCTCAAGGCCACAAAAGCCCACAGCTTTTCGGCTTCTAGCTTTAAATGTTCTTTAAGCGCATTGTTAGCCTGCTATCTCTACGTTACATACTCACCCACTTCACAAGAATGGGCCCAATCTGCTCCACTGTTCCATCTGGTTTTTTTGCTTCTCCTAAACTTGCCAACAAGTCTGCAATTGAAACACAAAAATAGGAATTGCAACAATGCCCCAGTAAACTGTTCAATCATGAGAAAGCATAGAGCTCCTCCAGTCAGCACATTATGTGAAAATGATCCAGTTGCTCTTACCTTCATGCAGAGGAATATAAGAATCCAAGTCCCCAAATATGTGGTTGAGTTCCTCCTCAGACATGATAGAGAGTTTCAGCATAGGATCATGATAGGCCTGTCAAAGAACGTCACTATTAAAATATATTCAAATCTCCCAAGCCCAAAAGCTGACAATTTGAATATGAGGGGATGCATCACATGCAGGAAAGTGAAGCCAACAGAAACAGTAACACTGCTTTGAATGCTAAAAGAGTCATCTCTGTATGAACGTATCATACAGAGGCCTTCAAATGAAAGGGACTTCACTGTCTGAACTGTTCTCACCTGGGAGAGGGATTCCCCAACTAGCTCTGTAGGACTGCAAAGCGCAATCCCTTTTTTGGCTGCATTTGTTGCACTCAAACCAGCACTGTAGGACCACTCACATCAGCTTTCCAGGCCAGCTGCCGATTCTGGGCCTCATAAAGCTGATACGTAACGACCGCAGGTGCAAAGAAACTTCAATATTATCCGTAATATGATTACTGACTGCAGGAAAAAAACCCACTCACCTTTCTGGCAAGCTTCAGGTCTTCGATTAGGTCCTGCTCTCCCCTGGACATTTCATATATTGCCTGTGAGGAAGGGGATAAAGCATCCAGAGTCAATTTTAATCCCAGACTTCCTCTAAAAGAGCCTTTCAGCTCACATAATGTACATCCTGTCTCTGCAGCTTGAATGGTTTTGCCATCTGAATCACTGTATGCCACCTGGGCACGACAACCTCAAGTAAATCTGCCGGCTTTCCCAGCTCTGAGAAAGCAACATGACATACAACTGTGTGAAAGCTCTGACGCTCACGCACAAGCCAAATTAAATATTAGCGCCTTTTAAATCACTGCTTTTACACAGGCAAGGACGAAAAAAACAAAACCCAGAAAACCACAGAGGTCAAATCCCAGACGTCTTTAGTCAGCTTCTGTGTTGTCATTAGAAGATTTGTCTAAGAACTACAGGAAAAAGGCAAGCCAAGACCTTGCTATTTGGCTTTCAACCAATTGTCAAGAGCTTTAAGAGAAAGACAGCTGGCTTTACAAGGAACCCGACTTTGGGTCTGCTGCAAAGCAACCAGTATGGCTGGGTCTCGAATTTCAGAAATGTTTAGCACCCCCATGGAAAGAGTTTGGCATCTCTAAAGGGTCAAACTGGGGAGACAAACTCCCTAGTGACTCAAGAGAGAGAAGCCTACCTTTTCCCATGCCTAATGAAGAGATAAATCTAGCGGTTTAGAAACGAAGGTGCACAGGAAGATAAAGTCACCCACAGATGCTCATTACTCCTTTCCCCGCCAAGGAAACAGCCCAAGCTAAGGCCTCGGTTGTCTTTCCTAGCCCTGCTGGTTAACAGGCAGCCTACCTCCTGGCGCTTAATTTCTTTGGTGCTCAGGGATTCTTTCATGTTGACATCTAACATCTCAGACCAAAGTACGCTGTTTCTTCTTTTAGGAGGAGTAGGAGCAGCAGATCTGCTACATGATTTCTGGGCACAGCCAGGAGACTTGCTGTCACTGCGAAGGGCAAATGACTATAGGGATTAAAAAAAAAAATAAAAATTAAACAAAAACATGTAGAGCCAACATTTCAGAAGTACAGATGTATTACAGTATTAGCCATACCCCTCCCAATCCTTCATCCTTCTCTGTTGTACAAGGCAGGAAAACACACCCAGACACTTTTCCTCAGATAAAGGGAACACTTTAATCAAGCTGCCGAGAAAGCCCTGACAGCCCAGAGACTGGCAAGCTTTTCCATGCACCTCTCCGTCCACTGATCCAGCAACAGCACTTGGGAGGAGGACAGGAAGGTAAAGCTTGGGTCTATTTTCAAGGTATGAGGAAGTAAACAAACTAGGATCATAATTCTACCTATAACGGGGCTAATCAGGAGTCACTTGAACTTTGTTCTTGTGATTTGCAATGTTGCTAAAACCCAGACATGGAAGCACTCTTATCTGCATGTGTGGGGTATAGCGTTCCTTAGACAACACCTCTCTAACACTACTGAAAGATCACTGAACAGTCAGTTCACATTTAAGCACATGCTCCAATACATGTTATCTCAAGTACTGGAACAGTTTATCAACTAATTCTCCCTATGAATCAGTTTATTTATTTATTTATTTATTTATTTTTTTAACTGCTTAAACCCTCAATAGCCTGGTTATCTAGCAAGCTACCTCTGAACTCCTGAACCCTTCTTCATCCCCAAGTCCCAAGCAAACCTTCTATCCTTGCATGAATCATGTAGGAGATTTTCAAGAGATGCCTTGAAATCCCAGTGGCTGTTTTACCCCCACGCAGCCAGTACCTTCCCCATGTCTCTAGACTTGTAGGATTAGAAGGCTCTGCTTTTTACCTGTATTGTCTGCCCAAAGCGCCGAACTGCACCATTTCTTACAGGAGAGATCAAGTTTGCCAGGGATGTGACCCGTGCTAAAGGCCGAACCCGCTTATTGCTTGGCTCCTGTAAATAAAGCAGAGAACAAATTGTACTGGCTGCGACTCCCACTTTGTTTCTCAAACTGCCCAGGCAGGTTTAAAAAGCATGAACCCACTTAAGGAGTGGGAAACACAGCAAAGAGAGTGTTTTGAAGTAGCCATTCATCTTAAAAGTAAAGCAGAGGCTGTAAATATTTGTCTGAACTTTAAGGCTGCAATTAAACTGCAGAGAGTTTGCCCAGTGTAAAAGAGCCAAGATAACACACACGTCAGTCAGAATTCAAAATAGGGCTCGAAGAGGGACCGTTATGGTTTGAACATAAATAGACCGAAGCGTTCTCCTCCGCAAGGCAAATGACTGGCATCTAAAGATGGAGCTGTGATCTGCTTCGCCCTTTTATCATGTTTCCCTTTCTACAAAGAATGTGTTTTTCCATTTTAATTTTATTTTGGAGAGAAAAGTAGCAGTCGGAGCCCAGGACAGCCTCAGCAGCTACTCTAACAAATAGCAAATGACCACATGCTGAACATTCCTGTGAGGGACACGCACACACAGAGCAGATAAAGTTTAAAGCCTTCAGTTTACAAAGCTTCCTCCCACTTCTTCTCCTCCTCACCCCCTGCAAGTCATCATAATTTTTCTTATACGTTGTTTAGATTTGAAAGATAGAGCTTCTGCTTTTCTACACCACTAATCCCTGCTGGGAGCCCAGAGCGTTTTCAATTCTGTCCTGACCGAAATGCTGCCAAGAAAGAGGAAACGCCCCATGGAAACCTCCTGCTGCTTAAGCTCAGACCAGTTTTTAAAATCATGCTGGCAACCCTACACATTTTACATCAAAATATTGTGTTGTAAGGACTGTACAGGAAAGGCATGTACAATGGGATGCCAGGAAGAGATGGACTCGGAGCTTAAGGCTAGGAGAAAGGTTAGATAAGGTGCCCTGATGCTCTTAAACATCTGGCAGACAGTTGGATGTGAGTCATCATCACAAGGAAGTTTCTTAGCATGAAGTTCAGATGAGTCGATGGAAGCAGCCCCTTTTTTGGGTTCATCTCAGCAGAAATTTTACCAAAGCTTTATTAGGCATTTTTTGTTAATTACAGTTGAGTCCCTCCTTTTATGTTTTAAAAGGCAAAGACTGAGAAGACTGCTTAGGACAAGCTCTCCGCTGTCTCTATTTCCAGTCTGAGATTGCAAGATAGGGTGCCCGAACCCTTTGCTTCTGTGTAGCCACCGAAGTGACAAATGCTGAGAACAAAAAAGGGGAATAGGAACACACAGAGCTGGATTCCAGTCATGAGACTGAGGAAGCATAAAAGCTACGTATGTAAGATCTGATTTCAGCAACATGACCCGAGGAGCGGCCCGTCTGTCTGCCTACACGCAGTGTTAAGCAACAGAGGAGGTTAGCTCACACTGAATTAAGCCTTCAAAGTTGCAGGGGGGAAACATGAAAAGAAACAATTTATGACTGATGCAGAGCAGAAAGACCTCTTGGCACAGCACAAAGCGCGTTCAAAGCTGCACTTGAAACGTTTGGGTAATCTCAGAACTATGAGGGTACTATAGAAATGGGGAAAAGCTATAAGAGAGGGCCCTCAACCCCGGGACCCTGACCCTCAGCGGGGTTTAGGTACAGCACCGGGAACACCACAGTCACTTCTTTCCTTTGCCAACTGTGAGCCGCTGCACTCAGGACAAAGTCAGTCAGGAAAAAGATTATGCAGAAGGCTGGAAAGTTAGGCTGGGCACAAAAGAAAACAACGAAACTTTAATTAATTACAGACGTTTCTGACTGGAGGAAAAGGATAGGTAATTTACTTCTAAAAAACCACAGATCAGTGTACTAGAATAAAGGGATGCTAGCCAAGAGAAGCTTAAGAAACTGCAGGAATGTAAGCAGAAAATATACAGACATAAGCCACACACAGCTCTGTCAAGGCCAGCGATATAAATAGCATGCAAAAGAAAAACGTGACAGTGAAAATTAATAGCAAGAAGCCTCAGTACTTTAGGATGCTTGTACAGTCTTTCACAGCTCGCTGTTCAAGGGTCAGGTCCGCAGCCTTTCCAGATATGAGGTACAATGACACACTATCTGCGCCAAGGGACATGTGTGAATGCCTCCCCAGCACATCTGTGCTAGGCTGAAGCGACACATGCATATGCACAAGGTCTGGCAGAAGGCTTCCCTGCCTCTCTGTTTGGAACAGGCGGTACAAAGGGGCTCCCTGGGATTATAAATCACCACTTTTCAGAACGGTTGATAGGTACCGAGACATGCAAAGACAGGCTTGAAGTGAGAAGCACTGCTCCCTTGAACAAGTGGGAGTGTGGCTCCCGAGGAACCCTCCTCTGCTCTGAGGAGGGAGGAATTTCGCGCAGGTCGGCATGACCAGAGCGTTTTCTGTACATGTGATGTGCTTCCCTGGGGTGTTTGGCCAACAGAAAAACTTCTGTGTGCTATAAATTCAGTTTAGCAAAAGGCCATTTCCCCTCTCTTAAAGAGAAACAAATCCCACTTTCTGTCCTGCGAGTGCTCTCAGACATGAATGGCTCAACTGCCAAAAAACCGCATCTGTTTCTTCTTCTTCTGCTTCCAACTATATCGTTTGATCCAAGGCAGGGAGGGGGGAAAAAAATCCCTCTCCTCTGAAACCTCACCTTCTCTGAGATCTGTGTTTCAGCTTGGGGTCATGTACTCCACTTACAGTCAGACTCAGCCGCGGTGTAAGCTGAGACTCGGTGCAGCTCATACTATGGATAACTTTGGCTCAGTATTTTTTTTTTTAGTTCTGTACTTGCAAACAATGATTAGCCTGTCTCCACGCTGTATTACTTACAGAAGCCCAGATTAGAATGAAGTCTGTAAAGTTTCTGTAACAAGCCAGTGGTGTTAAGCATTACAGCATCGACAGATAATTAAAACCCCAGCGAGTTCAACAGCACTTCTGCTTCTATTCAGAATTTTTTTTTTCCAGGGGACCCTTTATTAAAAGTGAATATAAATACATCATAAACGCACACACAAAAGCCAAGTCTGTGCCTCGGTGCCACAGCTGGCAGGCAAGTGCAATTTCTTCAAATGCTTCTAAGTGCAGGTTAACTCTTCACAGCGTGAAAAGATTGCACCTTGCTGCTCGAAAGAAAACCAGGCTCTACTTTTGAGCAACGATCGCTTTCCTCTAGAAGCACACACACCTACAACCTTTCCCCCCTGTGCTAGGTAATAATTAGTGGTTTTTACAAGGATCACTTACTAGAGTGCAATGTCCTACGTGCCCGTCCCAGCCCAATGCATACAAACACGGTGACAAATCTACAAACCACGCACAGCAAAACTTTTCCTATTAAGCCAAATATGCACAAAGGGTTTTAGTCACCAGCTCAAATAATTCCTGCCAGAAATCATCGCCACCTGACTATCTTAAGATTCATGTGCAAGGAGCTCGCTGAATCTCCAGCTCTGTTCGAAAAAAAAGTTGTCTGCACCCAAACTGAACAACCAGCCTCCGGTTTGACATGTCGGTACACAGATTATCACCCTCGCCTTTCTCAAATTCAACAGGCTGTTCACGACCAAGGGAGAAATCCGGCCTCAACGCTCCACTGATAACTTCAGTGGCTCTCGATAGCAATTCAGTACTTGGCACCCACAGGAGTGTTGGGTTAGGAGTCATCACTCAAGCCCAGACCCAATATTTAACTTCAGATACCCGGTGTGCCGGTTATACCCTACAGAACACGTTTTAAGAATCAGAGGCGATTTATTCTCCTTTAAGAGATCTGGTTTATGTTATTTCTCTCCCAACATCTGGTTTCCCTTTCGCACAATGAGATTGCCCAAGTTGGGCTGTTTTAAAGCCAGGATTTTTAGGAGGCTGGCGACTCAGACCGGAGCCCGTGGTCGGTCGGCACCTGTTTTTTTTTTTTTTTTTTTTTTTTTTTTTTTTAACTTCATCTACCCACTAATGTCGGAAATAAAACCCTGCCCAGGGCACTCGGTCCCTACCTGGCTGCTGAACTTTTGCCTTCTGTCGCAGCAGGAGGCATGTGAGCATCTACTAGGAATGCAATTATACTCATCTACATAACAATACTTAAAAAAAAAACAACCCACCAAAAAAACCCAACAACCAGCCCACCCTCAAAACCCCAACCAAAAACCCCCATGATTTTTTTTTTTTTAATTATGGAGCAAACAAACGCCCTAATTAGGAAAAATTCTGTCAGTGGAAAGAGCGCACAGAGCAATAGGCGGTTTTTTTTAGTGAAAATCCCGCCGGGAGGAGGGGGGTCAGGTGAGGCGCCGAGCTCGGCTCCGGCTCCGGCTCCCGCC
>NW_009647856.1:12254300-12260600 GCF_000708025.1 Charadrius vociferus | reverse complement strand
GGTGCCCGGGGGCTGCGGACACTCTCGGCCCTCATTTCCACCTAAACTCCCCCAAAAATGGGACCTCGGAGAGGCTCTACTTTAAGGCAGTGTGATCTGGGCACCCACTGAGGGTGGAGGGGGCTGCTCCATCACACCCCACCATGGAAAGCCGTTCGAAAAGCATAGAGTTTTCGCTATTTGTGCTTAAAAGAGACAAAGCCAAATGTATATTTTGGGTATTTTGGTTTTTTTTCCCCCCTCTTTTTCTTTGCTGGCACCCACAGCGCTGCCTACAGCCGTCTCACAAGTGTGGCGGTTGGACGCACTCCTCCTGACGGCGCCTCTTGTTGCTGCCACTGGAGCATAAATCATTCGCAAGTTGTTTTTTTTACCGGCCTCAGCTCTCCTTGCTCAAAAAAATTATGAATTCTTGTCTAGACCTGTGCTTTTAAGTCTGCTCTCGGCTTTAAAGGTTGCGCTGGCACGGCTCTGTTAGCCAGGGGCTGGGCTGAGCCTCACCCCCTCTTCTAACAGGGGAGCCTGTCCCAGCAGGCCTGGCTGTAGATGCAAAGGGTTTGTATTTTTTGTTTGTTTTTTCAAGTCATATTATTCCTGGCACCGCTACAAATCTCCAAAATAAAAGGTCTCTTGTGCTGGTAAAAATAAACCGAGTTTATTTGGCGATAGCAGGGCTGCTGCAGTGCTGCCTACCTATACTAAACCAACTTCTTTCTTTAATTTAATATATCTCGGAGGAGAGAAATTTGCGGTGGCCGGGAGTGCTGCAGGGTCCCCGGCTCCCACGTGGCCACCGCGGAATGGGCAGAGGGTTTGCAATGGCCTTTTTCAGAGTAATGGGCAGGAGGAAAGTCCTGCTGTTCCCTCCCCTGGCTTCTTTTTCTTTTTTTTTTTTTTTTCTTTTAGCTTTGTTTGCTTCTCTCCCCTGGAGAGCTGCACTCAGCAAATCTGCGCCCGTTTAACCTCTGCCATGCGAGACCAGGACATTTAGGATCGTCCACTGTAGGATTCTCAGAAACTCAGGATACAGCGAGTTTCTGTACCCTCGTTGAAAGGACAGACCATGACTCTTTCAGATACGGGTAATCCATTTTTGGATTACTGAAGTCAACTACTTTTAAGACAACAAAAGACCAAAGGGACGATGACTGTGGGGAGGAGCAAGCAAACCCTCCATTGAGTTTGATCATTTTTTTTGGGGGAGTATCAAATATGCCCGTTTCTACTACAACCTAAAGTCAAAGGTTTGGTAAAATTGGTCTAAAGATTCAGGTCTAAAAATGGGTCTAAAGATTCTCAACCCCAAGAGCGCCTCTCTGTTCAGGGAGACGTAGACAGGCCGTGCAGAGTCACCTAAAAATAGGGGATGAACAACCAGGAGCCGAGAGGGAAGGCGTGAAGCAGAGTCACACACACAAAGGTGGCACTCAAACACTTTGTGTGAGGACCAGAACGTGACGTCCTGTGTCTTGAAGCACTCCCTGCCATATGAAGTGTTTTCTGTGACGTAAGTGTTAAATAGTCCCTTCTCCTTCCCGAGCCCTCGGGGAAGGGACCTGGGGAAGCGCGTGATTCCTCGGTGGGGAGATCCCTGACTTTCTGCGTGACACCTTGTGAGGATAACTAATTTGGGGTGATGCAAGCCTGCTGATGTCGTGTTGTGGAAACGTAAAGCTCTGCCCTGATGCAACAGGGTTCACTGTATGCCTCCTGGCATGGCACGTGCAAAGGGTTACGTGCCCTGGACAACTGCCCTTCGTTCAAAGCAAGGGGTGGGTAAGGCCTTAAAGCAACAAAAACGCCTAAGACGAGGTTCTCAGCCGCCCCTGTAGCAGATGGGATGGTTTCTGTACACCTGCTGTATCTGTACTGATCATCAAGCGTTATTTCAAGGCAAAATCCACCCTGGGTGGTGGAGACACGCACTGTGCAATGGGCACACACAGAATGGTTGGAAGGGACCTCTGGAGATCATCCAGTCCAACCCCCCTGCCAGAACAGGGTCACCTACAGCAGGTTGCACAGGAACGCATCCAGGAGGGTTTTGGGTATCTCCACAGAACCCCCCCCAGCCTCTCTGGGCAGCCTGTGCCAGTGCTCCGCCACCCTCAAAGTAAAGAAGTTTTTCCTCATGTTCAGATGGAATTTCCCGTGTTCCAGTTTGTGCCCGTTGCCCCTTGTCCTGTCACTGGGCACCACGGAAAAGAGTCTGGCCTCATCCTCTTGACACCCACCCTTTACATATTGATAAGATCCCCTCTCAGTCTTCTCTTCTCCAGGCTGAACAGCCCCAGGGCTCTCAGCCTTTCCTCATGAGAGAGACACTCCAGTTCCATGAGCATCTTCGTAGTCCTTTGCTGGACTCTCTCCAGTAGTTCCTTCTCTTTCTTGAATTGGGGAGCCCAGAACCGAACCTCACTAACCAACATGCAATGCAGGGGAGGCAATAAATCTGGAGAAGCCTGAAGACAGCCAGGGTGATCTCGCACAAGTATAATGACCATTCCCCAGGCCCACGGCCTTAGAGCAGCTTGGAACGTGCTACGATACCTGCACATTACTTACCTGCCTCTGCTCTACTTGTGAGACACCCAAGAGGCAGTGTGAGTATCACCTCTGAGTTAGTAAAGCTCACTGTAGCGCAAATGCCACTCCAGTGGGCAAACCATCCCAAACAAGGCTGTGGTACTTGGGAACCCTCTGATGAAAGCCAAAGCAAACGGAAAAAGAAAGAAGAATTGTTCCTCAAGCAGCAGAAGCAACAAAGCCAGACTTAGGGATTTGTACCCTATACACCCCGCACCATAATCTCAACTTTCTTCTAACTCAGGGCATATTCTTCTACCCAACACCATCTCCCTCTGTCTTCCCATTGCCCCCTTAGCCCAGCTCCTTTGTGCCTTCCCCAGCCCCTCCAGCCCACTGGGCAGGGATCAGCCCACGCCGTGGCAGCTCTGAAGGCAGGAGAATGCAGCCTGGCCGGTCGCTGCGCTGAGCGATGGGGAACAGACCAGTTCTTCCTGCTCTCCTGCCAGTGGGTATTAATAGCATTCCTCCCCTATGCTCAAACGGGGATTTTCACTTCTAGGAGCAAAATACCGTGGTGACTCCTATCCTACTATCGAATTAGGGAGCTGGGAAGAGTTCAAGTGACAGAGGAGTCAACCAGCCCTCATTGTTTTACTCTTATTTTTAGCTTGGGTTTTCATTTCCACAGAGAAGGGAGGACTGCTGTTACACAGAGCTGCTTGCTTGAAGTCCTGGGCGGTCTCATACCTGTGACATTCCTTGCTCCTGCAAGTTATTCTGGGTAGGGCTGCTACTAAATAAAAATGCTCTCCGGGGTATTGACCTGTCATTTTGTTATTTCAACCCCAAAGTATCATCAAATAAATTTTAGATTAACAAATGATGAATTCCTAAGAAAACATGCATCCAAATTCCAGTGTACAATTCCAGACTGATGTAAG
The DNA here is from genome assembly GCF_000708025.1 of Charadrius vociferus. NCBI lineage: Eukaryota > Metazoa > Chordata > Aves > Charadriiformes > Charadriidae > Charadrius > Charadrius vociferus. The sequence continues at coordinate 12,257,130 of NW_009647856.1, read as the reverse complement.
TTTTCACAGTTAAAAATACTGGGTTGTTTAAGGGACGCATGGCGAAATGCTCCTCCAACAGCTGAATATGTCCTCCAGCACCTGTGTCCAGGGTGGCCACCACTCATGACCTGATCCTGTCTCTTCTCTTCGCATTACTCAAGCAAATCATGTGCCAAAATGGTGAGCAGACAGTTAATGTAAAACCCCAGCAGGCCTGGACTGTAATTTTCAGCCTACCTTCAGCAGAAGAGAATCATTACAGCACCTTCAATATCCTCATAGTTCAGGTCTGGCCATGTTACATAGCACCAGCCATCAGCCAGGACACTTCAGGGTTGCTTTATTTTATACCTGACCCTACAAGAAGGATGTTTGCTGCTGCTGACAAGAGCCAACGACAAAATATCTTGGTTCTGCCACTGGCTGGAGAGGAGAAGACTCGAGCTGGTGCATTAACAGAGCCCGGAGGCAGAGGGGTATTCCTCAGCGGGCAGTTTTCCCAGTTTTCACAGGTCCTGGATGCCTCTAATCAGCCTGACATCTGGATTCAATTTCTTCAAAGAAAGAACCTGCGACATTTTAATCCCTTTGGCGGCTTGAAGTCTCGGGGAAAACGAAAGCATCCATTACATTCATAGCATATTCATTTTCATTGTTGTGCGTGTACGTTTTGAAATCCTATTTACTAGGAACTGAAATCCACCTAAAAACTCACTTTACAGCTATTCTTAATGTGCTATATATAGCGTAACATGCAGAACACTGAGGACTGGAATAAATAAGATCTCCATAGGCAATCATCTTCTGCCATACTTGTCCACGTATCCAGGACAGTCAGACACCCTCTGCCGTACACAAAGTTGTTTACTGTCCGTGAGCTGTTTAACATTCCACTCCCAGATATTTATATTCGGAGCCAAATTCAGAGCAGTATTCTGGAAAATGAGCAAAAGTAGGCTATGACCCATCAAGAGACTATTGGGTCATCTGAAAAGTTTACGAGCCGGTCTGGAATCCAGCATTTATTTTGGATGGTGGGAGGTCACTATAATTAGCTGCCATTCAACTGCATTATACAGTTACAAATTAAAAAAAAAAAAAGAAAAGACCCAACCCACAGTGCAGATGCGGTTTTACTGAAATACAACCTATGACATTCTGCAGACCCCTGTAGAAAACAAGTTACCTCAACCATCCCCGAAGTGAACATTTGTGCGCTCAGGCCAGAAAAGCAATTTCCAGCTTATGAATATGAATGCAACACCAGAAAACACAGACCGTCCAAGCTCGTGGTATTATTAAACACGACATCTGCCCTAACAACAAAGTAATGGAGCGAGAAGCTACAGTTGACTTCAGCTCCCAACCTGCTCACGTGCCAAATGTTGTTTTTCAGAGTTGCACGGTGTAGCCAATGCCAGAGATGTTCGTTTTGATCAAAGTCTATTTCCAAATACAAATTTGTAACTTATGCACGGGCACGTTCTCGCATGAATCAGACACGCCAATAAAATTCCCATAAAAGTCCTCTAGAGCGGTTGTATCTTTGTGAGGGGGAAGGGAAGGAGTGTTTTTGTTGTTTCTTTAAAGCTTGTGGATATATATTCCAAAGGAAGGAGTTACCGCTGCAGTTTCTTGCGTTATTCAGTGGTGATCTTTAGGCTTTGTTATCCCTGCCTGAAGCCAAGCTGCTTGGGGGGACTCTGACCATGGAAAGACACTCATTGATGGTTTCAAATGAATGCAGACACAAGGATTCTCTCTCCACCTCCTCTTTTTTTCCAAGTAATATTTTACATCTAAAAAAAATAAAAATCAGTGTTTATCTGCCTTCCCTGGAGAGACTGTCGCTGTCAGCTTTATCGTCACAGTCTCTCTCTGCTGTCAACACAAGTACAACTCTAGGGCTTGTTTGGGCTGAACTCCTGTCCAGGCTGAGTAATATTCACAGAATGGGTCCCAAAAAGGTGAATAAGGCTTTGAGAAGGACACAGCACGGAGGTGCATAAGAGGGGTCCTCACTAAGACTTCACTTCCTCTCTGAAATCCTTCTTCCTAAAGCCTTACAAGGACATCCCAAACTGACAGAACACACCGTCCAGACGAGACATGATTCTTACACGTTACTCAGCCTTGCTTCATTTTGCCTCTGGTAAAATACACCATCGTATCCGTCTGTCCCCTGTCATATACTGAAAAGTATTTATCTAGTTGCTAACAAACATCAAGACACACACACCTTCAAAAAACACAGTGCTGCTTCCTCCCTCCCATGAATCATTCGGCACCTTACATAACTGCGGGGGTAATACGGAACCGTTTCATATGTGATCACTTAACAAAAAGTTGGTCATAAACCTACCCGAAATGCAAAAATAACTCTCAGTTTTAAAGTGTAAAGATCTGCTTAAGAAATCCCTGTCCTCAGTTTCTTGTTTCTGACCCTGCACTGCAATTCACTCTCCCTTCTGTCTTAACCAGACCATTATCAACAGCCCATGTTGTAGTATGGCTCCAAACATGATCTGGGGAGAAAATACCTTCTTTCTCCCAAAAGGAGGGTTTTTTTGGCACAAGAGAAGTGCTGAAGGAAGCAGATGCTGTAACTATGGTCTCGGGTTGTAACTTCCCGCTCATATTTTGGTAACGTTTGGAGGGTTTTAGGCTGTATGTTAAATTAGAGGCTTAACAGATCTAACAAATCTGGTTCATTTTTGAGTAGGACCCTGGGTGGCACCGGGGAGGTGAACAAGCCCAAATAAACAAGAATAGCCGGGGCATTGCAGTCCGTCTGGACTGGTGTGATCTCCCTTGCCATTTTGCATACCATCTTCCTGGCATGCGGAAC
>NW_009647856.1:12245815-12254269 GCF_000708025.1 Charadrius vociferus | reverse complement strand
GAAAGGTACACATCCAAATTAATTAGCCCCTTCCCCCTGCCTTTATTTTAAAAAGCATACATTGGGTAGGGTGCCAAGTGTGGGATACTAGGGTGCGACTCCCTGCTCCAAAGCAGCCCTCCATGGGATCACCATCTACACGGCGCTTTTGTCAGCCCAATTATGTCTAGTAGGAGTGTGAATGCAGTATGCTGGCAAAACTCCTCCGTTATTACAAGTATGGTGACAAAACAGCAGCTTGTCAGCTGAGCTATATTTGCTGGGGGAGACAGTGGAGCTGAAATAACAGCTATGCTGTGGAATTAGACATTTTATAGAGACAAACTCTGAAAAATCAGTTCCCATCTGTAAGACGGGGATAAACAATATATGGTCAGATGTACACGTAACGTTATTAAAATGTCTTGATCTTCTCTTGTGTCCTTATTTCATCAATGAAATAGATATATCCCTGTCTGATGGAGATGAGTTTTGAAAATTTGACTAGAAATAGTTGACTGTGGGGCTCTTTAAATAACCTTGAGAGTTGGTATCAAAAAGCCTGAAAATTACAATCCAATCAGTACCATTAATGTATTTTAACAAGAACACAGGAGTGTATTTGGGGGGTGTGCTTCAAACTCTCAAATGTCCAGGAGAGCCTGACCCTTTCAAAAGAACATGTTAAAAAGTCAGGTTAAACAAAAGCTGCAGTCTGAACTTTGACTGCATTAGCCTAGGGATTTCCCTTCCTTGGAAGATTTCTGTTAAAACTCTTAAAAGGCGAGTACGCAAATTACTGTTGATATTTCAGTTTCACCTTGAAGTCACTGCTTTGTGGGAGAACCCTAATTCATGCAATTTTGCCCAACACATAAAAAGGTAGTCCAATTAAAAAGAAAAAAAAGAAAAAGCAAATCCTCTTCCCTGAGGGCAGATTTCCTAGCCGTAACACTCCCATCTGCATCAGAAAACCAGAAAGACCTCAGAAACAAAACAAGCCCAAAACACAGTCAGTTCAGAGGCATCAGCACTGCTGTGTCACAGCCCTCTGCAGATAAATCTTTTTTTGCTCTTTTCCCTCCCCTACTGGGAAATTACAGGGATGGCCTTATCTGAAACAGGAGATCTCATCTAGAGGGGTCAAAGCCCAGAGTTAGCCTGTTGGACAGGACAATTGGTCATGGAAAGCATCCAGCAGCAGCCAGGTTAAGTGAGGCTAATAAATAATGCACAAATGCAAAGTAGGTGACAACAACAGAGGATGCGCTGGTCATTAGGTCAAACAGGAAATTCCCCACTAACAAATTACTTTTAATCCCGGTCTAATAAACCGTAAAACCCACTTAGTTAACTCTCAACTCAATAGTTACCTTCCTAGGAAAAACCCTATTTCTCTTCCTTCCTCTCTTCAGAGAAGTGTCTGACAGTGAGACATTCAGGGCTGATGGAGAGCGGGAAGTAGTTTCTTTTCCAGAAAACCAAACTTGGATAATCCGCAGAAAAAGATGCAACTCTGCACCTCCCCACCCTCACTTTTGTAAGTGACTTTAATCCATAGCTTTAAGAACAATTTACCACCCAGCCAGTCCAGCTCGTTTGCAATACAACGAAGTGCACTAACTTAAGTCAAACAAAAGCAACATTTGAAGGGTCTTTGCACAGTTTTGCTTCCTGGCACTTGAAAATGCTTACGCTCTTGCTAAGTACAGGCTACACACATTTATTTCACACAACATTAAAACTGTGGCGGATTTAGGATTCAAATGATTAAAACAGGAGATCACAAAGTGTTATGGAGATCACTAGCAGGACTCAGCCCACCCCAGAGGTGTATGCAAGAGCAAACACAGCTGTACACGTCTCTAAACTGTTGATGGTGAAATGCAAACACAAAGTATGGCATTCCCCAGCAGAAGCCACTACAGTCGACAAAGCAGATGATTGCACAATATTGTAGAGGAATGTGTTTTGATTACCTTGAAGTCAAGGCTGCAAAGACTGACTACATCATCGTCCTTTTCTCGGCGCTTCCTCTTCTGTAAGAAATGAAACAGAGTTATAGCTGAACAGAGTTATAGCTGATTTGCATTGAGCAAGAAGGCTCTGGGTTTTATAAAGCGAGCGAGATATTTTCTTTCTGTGCATCCCCAACTAACTAATAAAAAATGAAAGGTTGAAAACAAACGCAAAGCATGCTTATGCTGTTTCATGAGGTTTGTTACCTGATCAATACCTATAAATTATATGCCTATAAGCTTGTTTCTCTGGACTCCCGTAATTGTGGTTGTGAGCAAAGTCTTAAGCAGGAAATCTCAGGAGCAGGACAGAATGCAGCGGTTACCACTGTGAAATGATTTGAGATTCATTTAGTTAAATGAAACATTTTTTGTGGTTTCTGAGGTCAGCAATCCAGCAATAAAGTTGGGTTTTTTGAAAGAGTTAGGTACTAAGAGGGTCAGACCTGGTGATTATTAGGATCCAAGGTCTCTAGGGGACACCAGAAGATACCATGACTAATTCTTACAATGTTTGCTCACCAGCACGGCTGGGCTTGGGCAGGGATCTGTGAGTGTGGGGGATCTACAGGTTTCACTCTGGAGGCAGTGGCAGCATAAAGCAGTTTTGCACTAGGTTGGTTGTTCCTGCTCCTCAGCTACCTTTTCATACCCAAATATATTTTATTCGGGGGATTCTTACCGCATATCAGAGATTTGTTTTATAGTGCAGTTCCCTAATCAACTGGATGTGTGCAGGTGAGGGCATTTTGATCACCTATTTAATTAATTACTTTGGACATGGCCAGTAGACAGCTGTGGCTGAAGCATCCCTGTTAGGAATGCAAAGGACTTTAGTCCTTTTTTTGTTTTTCCTTATTCTTTAGACTAATAAGCATTTTTGTGGAAGAAAGATGAGGCTTTTGGCCAGGGAGCTCTCAGCTATGTTCCTTTCTAAAGAAGAGCACAAGCCAGTGGAACGATGATCAAAGACATCTGCACTGAGCTTCCTGATACCTCCCACTATTTCAGTACTATCTGGGCTTCTACATTATTTTTGTCATTACCCAGATAATGGAAAACCAATTGTGGACTCCTCCTGTTAGACTGTGCCAGCCTGTAAATCACCTGCTCTGGAAAAAACATGGGTCACGAGCCTAAATTGCTTGGTCACCCATGAAACAAGTAGTTGATTTTCATCCTGTGTTTGACCCTTGTCCTTCAACATTTCAGAATAAGTCAAGTTCATCCTCTTCCACTTCATTAAGTACAAAGGAAAAAGAAAAGAAAATATTTTGTGTTTTTATATTGGTCTACATGTTGTTTATCAGTTTTACAGACTAGACATTGAACTAGGTGAAATGAGGGAAACACCCTCTCTGCAGCTGCAGAGGGAACCACTACCTCAAGTCCAGTCTGAAGTTCAGCAAATTTCAGTTTTGTGTCCTACCAGTCCAGCAGCTTGACCTTCCCTCAGGCGCAAATATGTAATTCCTCTTTTTTTTTTAGAATTTAATAATATCTGAAAATAACTTTATAATATATTCAAATAAAGTTTCAGCTTTAATAGAGGTTTGTCATCATTGTAAGTGCATTTGAAATGTTTGAATACAAGTATTCATTCAAATTATTTTTAAGTGCTGGCCAGCCTAATTTCCATGGTTCCTTTGAAAATCTGATGCTGTTGAGGGGGTGTCCAGTTTCCCTGAAGGGTTCTTGGAAACCTGTTCTTTTGTTTGCTAGTTGCTTTCGCATGACGTAGTATTAGGCTCCAATGTGTCTTCTCGCCTGTCCGCACTATGCTGACTCCACCATTTAACTATTAAATACTCACATGTAATGGTGAGGTATTACAGAAGCACACTCACTAATTTCTTATATGTTGGGTTTTGGTGCTGTGGTTTTTTTTCCTCAGCTATTCAGACTAGCTACAGAAGTGGATTCAAGTACAACATTCCCCAATGATTTCAGTTTTTATGTTTTTTTTTTTTTTTCTTCTGTATTTGTAAAGACAAGATACTGACTCTGTCACGTGAGCGAGTCCCTTCACTGACAGACTTGCTAACTACAGAGCAAAAATTCTCACAGCAGACACTGTCTTACCATATTTATAACATTGACACTGAATCAATGTCCCAGCACACTCCATACTTTTAGAGCAGACCTTTGGTAGGCTTGAGAACACATGCAAATGCAGACGTTTGTTCTTTTAGGTTTAGTCAAATATTCAGGGTTGGTTATTTATCAAACCCTGCAATAAAAGACTGCTATAACCACACCTTTTTGGTCTGCAGATTATTTTTCCCATATGTAAGTCAAGGATATTAGCATCTATTTAACAGAAGAAAACTTGCAATAAAGACAAAGACACCACGCCTTTTTGGTCTGAATATTATTCGTTCCTTATGTAGTCAAGTATATTAACATCTTTAACATACAGCTCCAGACCAAAGCCCAGACACGAAGTGAAGGCCAAAGTTTTGTTTTTAAACTGGCTAGACTTATGCAATAAGTACTGCATTGGCTGGGCCCCATTTCCTTTGCCCAATATAGTTTCATACAAAAACTTAGACATTTCACTACAGAGCCAGCTGTATCATTCCTCTGTGGTGCCAGAACAGAAACAGATTCCAAGAAAATGGCCTCTTCAGACTGCTCAAATCCGGGCGTTTAAAGCCACATGATAGAAAAGGAACTGCTACAATACTGTTTTCTCACATATTTGAGACGGTCACGATCAGAGATCTGATACGTTAACCTTCTCACGAAACTCAAGTCATGTGGAAAAAGTTACCTCTACGAAAGTTATTAAACTGTAAAAACCGTGAGACTCGTTTTAGGCTCTCAAAGAGGTATTGTAAAGGAGAAGCATAAAAAAATGCTAATTGGGAGGGGAAATCGAAATATTTTGTGACTTTATTTTAGAAAGACCTAAACAACGCCATGAGCATGAATGTTAATTACATTTCAAGGATTCCGATTAAAGCTCCAGGAACGCTTTTTAAGAAAGTACTGTTTTTCAATTTGAAAACAATTCTAGTAATCTAGTTTTCCTCTCTCCTCCTAAGGGCTTTTGCCTAAACCCAGGATATTTTGTTCTTCAGGGATCAGACTGATTTTTGCTGCTTATTGCCCACCTGAAGTCATAAAACACCAATAAGGCGTCAGGTGAGGAATGTGGATCAGGACTGTTAAGTCAACAAAGATCAAGTGCCTGTTTCTCATAAACGAATCCTCCTTCATGAGAAGGAAGAAAGGAAAACAGACGATGAGTAACCTTGCTTCCAGTCAGAAGCCATCCAGAGGATGTTTTAACCCAAACTACAGGAGTCTTTTCTTAGAATTATGCAGAACACGCGCTAGTCCTTCTCTTTAAAGGCACTCCATCTCTGCAGGCATGAAAAGGACACTTGGCTGAGTTACCCACTTCCCCTGAGGCTCAGACCAGGTACATTTTACAGACTTTTGGCCAAGCAGCTGCACAAACTATGGCATGAAGAGATGCTATTTGTGACTGGTGTACGAATACTTGGTGGTCATGGGGGCAAAAACCCCCCTTGTGTGACACACTTACGCCAGCACATGAGACATGACACCAAGAAAAGTAGAGCTCTTGCTTGCCAACAGGCTGCTGCCAAAATACAGCGCTCTGGTCAATGTATGTCAGCATAATTACATTGGCAAAGCCTCTAAGTGGAGACCTGGTCCCCAGCCATGCAGTAAGGGTATGTCTGCTGGGCAACCAAACTGCACAGCAGAGCTCATAGCTCTCCTTCGTTATTCTTTCTCTCCTATATTGCTTCTCTTCCAGTGTTAGGTGTATCAGTCAAAAACTAACCTCTAGCTAGTCACAGGAAAGTTTGGATGTCCAGAAAAGGACTGGAGTTCAGAGGTACCCATCACCTGTAGCTGCAAATGAAGCTATTTGGGCTTGAAGGGAGAAGTGGCAGCGGAGCAGGTCGATGAGGTATATGATGGAGGAATGCAGATAAGCAATTAAGTCCTTCAAAAACAGTTTCTTTGGGTTTTGCAGTCTGTCATTTCATACAATACGTTCTAACTGTAATTGAGAGTTGAGCTGAATATGTGTATAGCCAAATAAAAGCAGATTAAAAAACATGCAAAGAACAGGAATAACTCCAAACTCAATCAAAATGCTTTTAATTTGTGATGTTAGAGCACAGTATTTCCAAATTTGAAAGAATATAATTTCTAGGGCTTTGTAATATTCAAATGTATATGTTTAATGTAGCTGTAGTAGCCAGATGAAAGTTTCTAAAATTAAGCAAAAGAAAAATCTGCAAGAGATTATGGTTTTGTTTCATCCACTCCCATACTGGACTGGTGTTCGTGCAGCCTCAAAATTGTGCATGGCTGCCCTTCAGGGCACAGCCAGCAAAGTGCCTGTCTAAATGCATGCTTTCACAAGAAGCTCCAGCTGATTTGCGATGGGATTTCCTTCATAAAAGGTAGTCCTGTCCTTTTCCCCACCTCCAGACATATTCTCACGCCCTTCCTCGTGCTGCCACAGGCATTCATACAGCTTGTGCAGTGAGCTGGATCAGCTCATCCCAAACTCTTTGTTTTCTTTTTGGTAAGGCAAGTTTTTCAGCCAGATCAGTTTGCTGGCTGAGGACAGCATCCCCACTTCCAGGGGCAGTGGGGGGCAAATCATCTTAGGCAGCTCACGACAATGAGCTTTAAGATAGGACAAGATGTATATACACACCACCAGGCACTATGCACCTACTTCAGCCGACTAATTGCCTTGCAGTCCTCAGTGCATAAAGCGGGACAGACGTCATGAAGCAGCAATTCAGAACACAAAGCCAGTGTACGCCCTCTGAACCGCGCTCCAGAGGGGTCCAGCGTCCTGTATCGGCGCTAGAGGCTGGAAGGGAACCACTTCCCCAGTAAGAGATGCATGTTAAAGGACGGAGAGAAGAGAGTACAAGGCTTACAGCAGTTAAGCCAAGCACTTGCTCCAGGTAGTTTCTCTATACCAAATAAAATACAGATTTTTGCATTTAAGGAAAAAAAAAAAAGAAAAAAAAAGGCTTACTTCTACACCACGTTTTACATCTAGTCTATTGCATTGCCAGCTTAGTTAGCAGGACTGCTGAAACACATCAGAAAGAAGTTTATACAGAAACCACCGTGTCCCGGATATCCTGCCTTCTCTTAATCCCTGTGTGCAAAAAGCACCCTCCGGCTAAAGCTCAGAAGCCCCAGTGGCTCAGAAAGTGTCTAGCCAGGTAGAGGAGAATGTGTTGATTTTCTTTCTCTTCCAGGCAGAGGAACCTGCACCTCTGAATTCCTGCTTTTGTTTGCGTGCTCTTGCAATATGCACCCACCAGTTGTTTTACTCACCAGGGTGAAGTCCCAGTGTGGTCCCGGAGTCAGAAACGTGAAAGAGCTGCCTCGTCTGAGAGGGTACCTGTGAGCAGAAAAAAGGAATAAGGTAAATAACTTACAGGTTGCTGTAGCAATTGATACACCACGTTTGCCACAGCTTTGATGGTATCGTACATCTGCAGCTCCTAGCAGAAAAGTTGCAAAGACAATCATGTAGCCCAGTCTTTGGGAAGGAGAGACCAAAAGGACTGCCAGTATTCCCCACCACGATTGCAGGTGTTAGATTAAAAATCCTGGTTTACTACAATAAATGGCTCTGTGCAACAGAGGCAGACAAAAACCTCCCACTGGGCCCTGCAGGCTGGTCTGGAGGAAAATCTCTTTTTGACCACAGCCCTGCCAATCTGACCAAGAGGAAGGATAAAATAATAATAATAATAATAATACTACAATATGGTGGCCTCATTTTCCAAGGTTAATGAAGCTGAAATGAAAGGAGGCAACAAACTGCACCTTTGACAATATAGCCTTGTAGTTTCCCATAAAATTACAACCAGGAATTGAGTTGTGGTCTTTCATTAAGTCATTCTCGATCCAAGAAAGTTAAACCACCAGAAAGCACTACACACAATAGACCGTTTGTATAATCCTTGCTCTTTGAACAATGGTAAACGAATTGCCTTATGCAAGTCATTTATTGTACTAGCACTGAGTTAAGCAAACAAGTTATGTTCCAACTTTCACTGTCTGGTGGATTTAAGGTATGTTTCCAGCAACAATTTTTTAAAGCTTATTCTGGCCATAGTATGGAGAAACATTTTTGTCTGTCATTGGTTTTCTGCACGTAGAATTTTAGTCCCAAATGGGCCACACACTTTTTTTTTTTTTTCCAAAGGCAGCCAGCTGTATCACCTAATGGGGAGAAGATTTCCCCCTTGCTGTCACAAACTCAGACAGAAAAGGCATCTCCTCGCCAGCTGCACCTTTCTTCTTCGTACTAAGATCCCACAGGATTATAAAAAACCTGGAAATAGTATAGGAATGCAAATCCTTCTGACTTTCAGGGGACTTGCGCTCCAGCATTGCTCAGGCATTGCTGAAAATTCATCTCACAGTGTATTAG
>NW_009647856.1:12240782-12245795 GCF_000708025.1 Charadrius vociferus | reverse complement strand
AAAAGGTTTGTGCAGGGTGGGGTGTTCTGGATTGGTATTTGGAAAATAGAAGTCAACCACCCAGAAAATACTTTTGCACTTCTACCAGCCAATGCAGAGCAACAAGATAAATGTTATATGAAATGTACCTTATTGGAAGCAAGCTGTGAAGGAGTACAAGATGCTTTCGGTGATGAGGAAAACATTTTATGCAGCAAATGTAGACTGCACAGGTGAGCTTATTAGCACTTTTCCTCCAGAAATATATTTCTATGCTGACCCTTTGCTTAGCATACATCTGTCAATACAAACGACACAGTATTTTACTTCAAACTCAAATCTGAGAAGAAATCTAACCAACTGCCGAATGCTTGACCTGGTTCAGCGCTCCTCACTCCAGGAAGGACCAGTGTCCAGGCAGCAGATTTTGTTTCTTGGGATGACCCAAGGAGATGACCCAAACCTGTTATCTGAAATCTGGTATCAAAAAGACAAAACCACTACACGCAAGAAGGGCATCTTCTCTTCACTCCCCACTCATAGTGAAGGAATGTGTCGGCCACATATAAAAGACTGAGGTAGCCTTTAGCAGAAAATGATATACTTTGATCAGGACAGAAAGTGAGAGCTGTTCAGCCACCTCAGTAGGTGACACAGAATAGGAGCAACACTTCCCTACAGCTTCTAGGGTTGCTGAAGTCCCTTCAGGACCTGTTTAGGGAGCATTTCACCCGCTCCAAGGGTTTGAGCAAGGCAGGTGCCATATAAGCAGTGCAAACACTAAGCGAGAAGCATCTGCAGTAGAAAACCAGGAAGCAGGAACATCGTCATGGGTTTCAAAGCGGTTAGAATACTAAATATACCATCTATGTTATATATATGTACACATAGATTTAGATAACCAAACATATAGGTATCGACAATAAATACCTAAAATTTATTAAAATGTATAAATAATAAAAAAAGGTGCTCGTTCAAAGTACCATATGCACAAATTAAGACTTACGTAAAACCAGAGGAAACTTTTCCTCAGACCACATGACCTTCAGGTACCTTAGGATCAGCCAAAGCCTTTTAATACAATCACGGTGTCTGTGACACTGCTCCAGAAAGGAAAGTGGCATTTCCAAGAGCTGCATACCAGTACACTGAATGCTAGATGGAGCAGAAACTTCTGGAAGGGAACATTCTTTGGGATTTATAAGAGTACATACAGCTCAGGAAGAAAATCTGGGAATGAACATCAGATTTCTTTGCAATTTAAAATAGAGTCATTTTTTTTCTCATGAGAAAAAAATCCTTATTGTGTAATCCCAACATCTAACCTGCTAGGCTGCCCAGACCAAAATTTATGAGTTTGATTAAACCTTCCTTGACTACAGATAGAAGAGCAAAGAGATAATTAATGGTCTGCAAACTGTGCCCTGCGCAGCTATAAAGAGCTACCAGAACAGACTAAGCCTCAGTCTCTAAGGCAGGAGCACAATTTTATTCCATGAATCTTGATTTCCAACACCAGAAGCAGCCAAATTGCGGTCTCAAAGCCACACGAGGCTTATAAACTGTTCAGAGTAACTTCCAGTCAACCCAGTATGGATGTGGGCTGCTTCTAGCGGCCCCAGCTGCATTGCCTGGGGTCCTGGGTGCATCTCGAGCTGCGTCCACCTACTTGTGGGGAGCAAGGTACGAAGCTGCCATTGAGGATAAGCAGGAGGTTGGCCCATTTGTACTAGTGCGCTCATCTTCCCACCAAATGGAGATTTTATGGGGTATAATCAAGTACGATTGGCTACAGCAGCCTTTCAGAAAGCTCAAATTTAAAAGTATTGTGCAACTATGATTGTGTCTGCTAACGCTCATAGGTTTAAAGCAACCACCGTAGACTTCCATTTACTGCCCAACGTGTTTCATTCCTATTATACAGGCATTATAAGAAGGTTTTAATCCAAAGCAGTGTTTTATTTTGGCATGCACATTGTAAGGCATGTACCTCGTGGGACTGCCTGTGCAGTATTTCAGATACCCCTCTGCTCAAGCTGGGGTGGGACCCATGCAGCTAAATGTGCGAGATGCCTCCCACTCTGGCCTCCCCGCTGTCCTTGAAGAAGGCTTTTCTTGGTGTCACCTGGGAACCTGCCTGATGGTGTCTTTCAAAAGACAACCTGCAGAGATGATCACACAGCTATTAACCTCTCTACTGCTACTGCTCAATATCAAGACTACATAGCCACTATTCTTTCATGAAAAGGAGAAATGATCGCATATGAGAGGCATTAACTTGGAAACCTCAGCGTTTTAAAATAACTGGTAGGTGTGGGGAGTACAATAGGATTAAGGTTCAAAAATCTACAGGCAGCTTTGTTTCCAGTTGTCCACAAGAGTTGGAGAGAAATTTCTCCATCTCAGACTCCATCATCTAAACTTTCTCCCTTGGTCACTCAGCTGTAGGGAGAAATACAGCTAATACCTCCCACAAAAGGCGTGTAATATAGTAATATCTGCCTCAGGTAAAAAGTTCCCTTCAGTCCTCCAAACACCCAGCACAGATCTCCTGCAACAACAGAGCCCGTTATAGACCGGCTGCTCTTTCCTCCTCTTCAATGGTCTAGTAAGAGGACTCAATCAAGAGACGAGGGCGAAGTAGAAATCAGAAACTGCTTCTTCTCATGTGCCACCAACATCAACAGTGTTCTGGGAGTAGGAATTCTTCTATTTGTTCTAGCTCGTGGTATCACAGCCATTTCCTGACCATCTTTTGTTAATAGGAATGAGCTTTTTGTGGTGTAAAGAGATCTTACTGATGCTCCTTTCTTTTTCAAGTCTTTGGTGTAGTGCGGGGAGCTGAGATCTGCCAGGAGCTGTCAGGAGCGGTAAACGGACAGACACAGAGGGAAGCAGACCCTTGTGCTAAGTGGAAAGAAAGTCTTTAGGAAGGTGGCCTCTGTCATCTCAAAGCTTCATCACATCTCCTGGTATCCCCTCCCCAGGGCTTGCTAACCAAGCCCTGATGAGGTACCATTTAAGCAAAGATCATTGGGGTGATTTCCTGGAGAATTGCTTGAATTTTTGCTCTGCCTGTAGCTCTGCTAGAGCCTGCAAAGCTCTTCAAAACTACAGAGCCAAATTTAGTCACCTGCATGACTACCATGCGTATTACATGCAAATGGATGAATCATGATTACAGCGCTCGGATGGGCGTCCCTTGCAAGGTCTGTCAAGAATCTGAAGACAGCGCTGGTGAATTAAAGGTCAGCAATGACCGTAAAAGCAATCCTGGAAGTTTTACCTAACGTATCTCACAACCCAACATGAGAAGCAGCAGAGCTGTGTGACAGAGCACTGCTGTTGGTCATTGCTCACCCTGTACAATTAATTGGAACAAGTTAGCGGTGGCCTGGATGTAATGTTTTAGTACCCAAAGACAGCAGAATAAATTATTGTGCTGGTGCCAACAGTTGGATATAGTTAATTACTGTGTTTACTGCAAAGCTGTTGCAACAGCCCAGCCCAGTTGTAGGGACATCCATAGATATCCCTGCTGTGTCACCCAAACAAAAAGACTAAAGTTGTGTTCAGTCACTTCATTGAGAAAGATTCTTCTTGATAAGACTGTCTCCAGCATAATTTCCTTCTTTAAGACAGGATGAGCAGATACAGACTCTTTCCTTATCTTACCATGCTCAAGACAAGCAGAAAGTGTTAATTATAGCTGGCTGATTCACGTAACTTTGAAACCTATTTCAAAGTGATTAATAACTTCGGGGTTATGAAGACCATTACGTGAACACACAAAAATAATTTTTGAGATGTAAAATGTTGCGACAATGCACTGGTAAAGCAAATCTCTCCACACTAAGAGCAGGGGAAGGACAATCTTCTTGCGACTGTACAGAAAGAACAAACACTTCTGTTTTGGTACCCTCTGTTTTCTTCAAGAAATGAATGTTCCAGGCTGCTTACCAGCAAATGATGATACTGCCAACCTTGCCAAGAGTAAATCTTTCCAGAGCCTGTTAAAATAGAGATTGCCATGCTGATGGTCCAAAGAGAGATTAGCTATGAAATATTTTAACCTTAAAAGAGCACGTGTCATTTGTATTTTCAAGTTGGCCTGCGAACAGGTTTAGAAAACCAGCTACCAACATTGAGAGAGGCAGGAGAAGTCCTGAACGCAAAACCTGTTTGGCAACATAGCAAGGGAGGAGATGGGGCCCCAATAATCTTAATAGAGGAAGTTTGGGCAATTTAGTAGATAACATATTGATAAAGGCAAGTGAGCAGACTCAATTGTTTCACATTTAGCCAGACTAAGGAAACAGTCATTGTTCACCGCCTTCCTTGAATAAACATCAGGATCCTCTCACCAGCACAGGACGCTATGGAATGAAGCAATGGCAGTGAGCACTTGGCCAAATTTATTCTCAAATTTTAATTTCAAGGTTGATGATTGCCTTCAGAGCTGGATGTGTTTTGTAGTTCAGAAGGGAGGGGTAAATAGCAGTGAAAAAACACACCTCATCTTAAATCAATTTATCAAAAAGCCGATGTTTCTGTCAAGTGCTGTGTTGCTTCTTAAGCATCTTTTTATAGTCTTCTCCAGAGACAGTTTTTTTTTTGTGTTGACTTTTGCTTTTTTTTTTCCGGGGGGGGGGAGGCCATAAAAGAGATTTTGGGGTCAACAAAAATCCAAAAGACATCCACAAAGGGCATGCTAGAATAGATTCCCATTAGTCAGACTTGAGGATAAAGCACAGAAAAGCTTCACTCATCAGGTTAGAGCAACTTCCCATTAATGTTATTTGAAACATTTTTCTCCCTTTTTACTGTAAATCTGTACCGCCTAGTCAGCATCATTCGACAGTCTGCACTCTTTTTTTACTTATTTTTGATGACTTATCCAGGAAACTGCAGAAAAGCTTTGATCTGGCAGTTGTCTTAACTTTAAAAAGTTCCAAAATACATTCTTCAGACTGGGCAGCAATTCTGTGTTTCCTTCCCCTCTGACTTCCAGCCCCCCCCCCCCCCCCCTCTTTT
>NW_009647856.1:12235433-12240717 GCF_000708025.1 Charadrius vociferus | reverse complement strand
CCCCCCCCTTTTTTTTTTTTGTTTTCAGAGCAAGCTGTTCTTAAATATAAACCACTTGCACCAGTTAAGTACTAAGATGGTGAATATTATAGCAACATGAACAAATCAAAAGTCTTTCCCCAAACGAGCAAGCCACACTGGTGAGTCCTGTTTTGAACGACAAGAACAGAAAAGCTCCACAAAGAGTCTTTTGAATTTTAATTTAAAGCTTTTCTGCAGGGGGAAAAAAAGAGCCTCTGGATTTCCAACTTACTGTAGTTAATATTTCCACTTCTACAATATCCAGAGGCCTTGGCCAGTATAAGAGGCCTCCCAAGCACTGTGCAAACAAACTCTGACTAAGGGCACTTACCGCAGTGCTTGTCATGGTTCCTTATCTTGAAAAGCTCCAGGGTAAAAGCCTTACTTGAAGAAAACCCTATTGACAGACATTTTAAATATCTAAAAGCAAGACAGAAGAACTCAGTACTTCAATGGCTGAGAGGAAAATTGTGCCAGTGAACTCGGCATGGAGTTCAAGTCTGCAGACTGCTTCTCCATCATTAATGCTAGCTCATTAATGCTATCGCTGCCAGTAGCACACAAAAGGAAGCGGGATACTTACAGCCGTAACTATATAGAGAGCAAAAGAATGACGGGTTGCTCTCTGGAAATGTGGTTTAGAAAGCTGCAATAACTTTCTGGCAGCAGCATCATCACCGTTTGCAACACTGGTGCAATTAGTAATTCTAGCAGTCTCAGCTTTCAAATAGTAGAGCCATGAAAACCCACGGCAGTGGAGTTAAACAGCGATCAAAAACACTTCAATCCATCTACCACTTGGACAGGGCTGAGCAGTGCTACTGCTGAGCTGAGAACTTCTTGTACTTTTCAGACACTCTGGAATAGCTATTATTTTGTTCTTTTATGTTGGAACGACCTCTGCTTCTAAAAGGAAGTGCCTTCAGACACTCTGGGCCGGTTTAAAAATTTAATGTTCTTTGTATAATTTGTTTAAATAGTTTTATGAAGTTCAGCGCAGACTGAACGGGAAGAGTGATTTTCCATTTTAGAAGCATTTGCTCCTCACAGGTATTGGTGGAATATTATAGCTATTTGTCTGAAGAAGCCATCAACAGCAGTGCTGAACACGAGCAGATAAGCCCCAAGGAGATTAAACATGCACTGATATCCTTAAATAATCACACGCCTGACCTCTCCAGAGCTGCACATTAACAGTCTCTCCACAGCCAACACAGCAACATCTAGTTTCATCTGAGGATTGAAGTGATATCTTTTCACCACAGACTTCCCTTATGACCCAAGCATCTTCCTTCCAGTTTGCCTTCACACTTCCCTCCCCAACCGGGTATCTGCTCCAAGTCAAACTCGGTAAACGCTAAGCTCCCTAGCAGTGTTGCTAAGGCTGGCAGCCAGACCTTTCTGCAAGAGAAAGAGGAGGACTTTTCAGTAGCACATGCTCAAGTCTCCTCTCTTTCTCACCCCGCTCCCCTTCCAACTGCTCAAGTTACTTCAACATTTACGCTTAAGCACACCATGGCATTTTTCAAAGGCTTCTGGTGGAATGACGCACTGCAGCACACCATCAGCCGGGCACTGAAATGAAACAGATAACAATAGCCTTTTGTGAAGATTATTTGTAAGAGCACCATTTCAGGGATTTAGTTTACAACATGACTGTGCAAACATTTGTGCTAGCCAAACCAAGAGGTAGCAAACACAAGCCTGGGTAGGAAAACCTTTGGTCCACTTCGCTTGCGAGCTGGCCCGCTGAGACAACTCTGCAGCTGCACAGACCATCTTCAACTGCCATCGTGGCCTAAGGTTGCCTCTAAACACACATGCAAACATGGTGAGGAGGTGATGGGAACACTGTAAGCGCCCCAGGGAACGTGTACTGCCGAGGAAGCAAAGAAAATCTGGATGCCTTGGGGAGTCTTTGAGTCCAGGCCATGCCCAAGCTGAGAGGACAGGAGCACCACCAGGAATGAGCTAAAACTGTGGTGCTCCAGAAGTACGGTTCCTCTTACAGGGCACAGGAGGGAGCTGGTGTCCCTACAGACTCATCAGCATTAACATCTTCATGCCAGTGATGCCCCAGAGCATTGCCCAGCTGTTCCCTCACCCGAGCATTTGCCCTTGCCTCCATCCACGTTTTTCTTTGGAAGATAGCAAGGGCAGACTGTCCTCCACGCAGCCTTGTGGCATGCAGCAGCAGACCTGTACAAAGAGAGCTCCAGTTCTGCAGGCAGGTATTCTTGCCTGCAAGCATGTTAAGAGAGGATTATGGCAACGATCCATCACTAGAAAGAGGAAAAACTTTATTTCTCTTCATTAAGAGAAAATGAAAGCTACTGACAGAACTAACATCTCCTGATACATGATTAAGCACATGCTGCGTGTAGTAATTCTGCCCACTTCACAGAGCTATTTGTACTCTCATTTCCAGAGATATGATGTAAATGCTGAAGCGGCGGGGGGAGGAGGACTGTAGGGAGAAGCAGTGCAGCTGCTGACAAAATATTTTGGCTTGTCAGCAGCCGTGCAAGCGCTCTCACTGCTGCAGGATCATCCCTGGCAGAAGGACAGAGCTCCCTGCGGCAGAGCTCATGCACCCCCAGGTCTTGAGCTGCCGAGTTTCACGCATCAGGCCCTTGTCAATCAGGTCTGTCGGCCGTGCATGACTTGAATGATGAGCTAGAAGATAATCCTAACAATTAAAAACCGGGAACAGAAATAAAACCACACCAAACACCGCATGCCGAACCTCAGCTCCCCTTTGCCTGCTGAGTGTGTAGCCAGGCCAGGGCTCATCTCATCTGTCAGCCCCCCGACGGGGAGGCAGTTGTCCAGGCTCCCCTGTCACTCCTGAAGAGGCTGACACCTCCAGTCGGGCATTTTAAGCTGGCTTGGCTATGCCCTCCAGGCGCCTCTCTTTCTGCTTTGGCTATAAAGGAACCTTGTATGCGGCTCAGATTTAAGCAATCAGCTTCTAGGTGACCAAAGTTAGGTGAAATGAATCTTCGACACAACGCTTAGGAGATACCAGCTGACAAAATTTCTAGTTAGAGCTCAGATGCAATATTCATAAATACATTTTTGACTCACTTGGTCATGTCATCCTAGCTGTACAGTTGATAGCAGGTATCTCTAAAGGCTTAGAGAAATCTTTAGTCAGACTTCATTCTAAATAGTTCATATCCTCTGCAGCAATTTTGGTCCCAAGGTCAGAAATGCACTGTGTTCCAGAGAAACCACCGCCATTAAAAAAAAAAATAAAAGCAGACTTGTAAATGCAAACATGTTAAGGTGACCAGGTGATAGTGCACAAGCACAACAAATGTCACCAATAAATGTTTAGGTATCTGGACCACATTCAAGGAGGAAAGAGAAAATAAGCAAATGTTGTAAACAATATCCCTGCTTACAGCAAAGCACTGTCTCATAGAGACTAGACTTGAAGATAAGACTGTCTTCACAGTGTCTTTATGTACCAAAGTGAAGGCCACTGTCTCTGGGTGCTGTAATGAACCACTGACCCTTTCGGATTAACTTTACCTGACTTTTTTTAATTCCCACAAAACCAGACTCTTGAGGGCTGCAAGTGAACTTCAAACTTTTTGAATATTTTGAGGCAGGGAGCAAAAGGCTCCAAGTTCAGCTGAAGCTAGTTGTACTTTAAACATAGCTGTTTCCACTTAGAGCGACCCCTGCAAGCCCCTTTCCCTGTGATACCTATTTTGAACGTTCTCGGGGGACAGCAGTCGGGACAGAGGAATTCCAAGTGCCCAGAAGCCATGGGAGCGAGCTCTGCTGCCCGGCAGCCATACCAGCTGAGGAAGACTGCGTCGGTTCAAATCCAGACGACTATTTTGAGTTCTTGTGGGAACCAAGCTTGATCCAATAAATATTAGAAGTTATCACAAGAGAACAGTCAGGAAAACATACATTTTAGTGCTGACAGGCACAAACTTTTCTCTTTTTTAACTGTAAGCAGCTATGCAAATAGTCACTTCAGCTGTATATTTTTCTTTTTTTATGCAAGCTGTTGCTGCAGCCCATGGTATAAATACAGTTATGCCAGTTGTAGGGCTCAAGAGCTGGAACAGCAACTTAACACGGTGTAACAAGTTACCACTGACCGACTGCAGCACTATAAGAGTCCACGGGCATCCTTGTAGCCTGCAGCAAACGTGAGGTAGTCCAAGCAAGAGTTCAGTTAGGCTTGTGCTCAGTGAAAGACAGTCATCTTCTGCTGAGGCTGAACATGTGCACGTAAAAGGTTATTAAAGAACAGCTGAAATGTGGTTGCTTGCTTGTGCTAGCGTAGCTTTTTTTCCTATTATACAGGACTATACTGCAGCTCAAGGCTCTCTTAAAACTGGAGGAGGTGGGGGATTTGGAAGAGCAATGGTACTGCCACGTGTGTATTTAAAGGAAGCCATCTTGCCCTTCACTATAGCACCAGCGTGGCGACTCATCAGCACTAGAACAATGTGTTTGTAATTACTTATGATTCACAACAAAAACAAACCAAGCCACAGGATGGCTTCAGCTTGAAATAAGCTTAGTCAGCATTTCTCCTACCACTCAGGGCAGTTCTGCATAAGCCATAAAATACAATTTGACTGAGGTGGGGGCAGGTCGCATCCTTTTTCCTGCCCATTTCGTTAGAGGAGAGGCTTTCCCAGCCACAGCCCCATCGGGAACACCCCAGGTAAACAACTGATCTGCAGGTTGCAAGGCCCACATGGGATCAAGACGAGACTAGACAAAGCTTTGGAAGAGATTTACTGGGGGCCACTAAGCAGACAACTTGAAAACTGGTGGAGGCTGAGGTGGTACAGGAGAAAGGAGCATCATAAATGTCAGTCTTGTTCTTCCTCAGTGCCCAAATCATTGTTGGAAACAGCGCGTTGGGTCAGAGGGACCCTTGTTCTGAACCAGCTCTTATGTTCTTCAGAAGGTTCACCTCCTTCTCATCTTTGGCAGGGTTATAAAAAGATGCCCTGCATTGCTTTGCAGGCTGAAGGAGATTAGCACTTGGCCCACGCAGTAAAAAAGAAATGGGGGCAGGATTAGATTTGGGCAGAGCAGAGTAAACCAGCAGAAGCAATCTAGGAACCATGGATTAAAAAAAAAAAAAAAAAGGGAGCCATAGGAAAAACAGAAAAGGAGACAAGAGAAAAAATAATCAGAAAATACCAAGGACTAAGGAGCTGGGCAGGAAATGGCTGCAGGGTGGAGCTGTGTAATGTAATGTCTATACAATTTAAGGGTAAGA
>NW_009647856.1:12234812-12235412 GCF_000708025.1 Charadrius vociferus | reverse complement strand
GTGGGTGGTAAGGCAGAACTGAGTGACTTCATATTTTAAATATTTAAACATTACAAGGACTTGAAGGTGTACTTTGCTCATACAAAAGAGATTGTTTAATGCTTTTACTTTTTGAAGGCACAGTCCCTTTCATTCTTTTCTTACTAAATGTAAAATTGAGTAAACACATTTAGCACTGATATCCCAGGCAGCTCTGCAAGCCAGTGACAAATCGACCTGTGCTAAGTTGACACAGGCCAGTAACCACCCTAGGAGAGCTCATTTTCTCAAACAGGGCTTGCACTGTTTTATTAAATTCATTTAAGGCACTTTAACTAGTGTACCTTCTGTGCTCAGGCAAGATAACTTTCACTGTGACTACCTTTCTTCACAGTATTTTAACCTTGAACTACCTCCTTTCTCACGTGAGCTTGGAGGCTTCCGATTCCTCAATGGGTTCCCTTTTCATGCAGCATTTCGGCCTTGCCCTTTCTGTGGGAACTTCAGTGGTGGGTCCCAACAGCAGTTGCTCCAAATGGTTGGTACCTGTTCTGACCCAAGCTTGCAGTCACAGAACTCCAACATAAAAAACACAGTGGTGTTTCTCGTTCCTCCGTGCCC
>NW_009647856.1:12225166-12234773 GCF_000708025.1 Charadrius vociferus | reverse complement strand
TTCCACTCTCCTGCTGGTGAGAAAGCGTTAGAGGAGTATCATCTCTCAAATGACTCGGTTCAAGTCCTAGATGACAATTTCCAGATTGAGATACCTTCATTCTCCTAATCTGACCAATTTAGCTCAGTTTGCACATGGATGGCAGTAGAGATTAGGTTGGACCTCAGGCTAGAAGCCAAATTCTCTTTATGGGGTTGACAGTCTCAGATGTTATTTGGCTATCTGACCATAGAGGTTTTAGAGGCAGTAGCAGATAAGGAACAGAGTAAAGAAAGGCCTGCAACAAGACGAAGAGAGCTTGAAACTCAGACAAAACAATACAGATGAAGGATTAAGAAATCAGGGAAAATGTAGTTACTGCAGTAGACAAGGAACTGCTGCCTCCAGGGATAATTTTATGGAGGCTGGCAGGGAAAGGCAGCTGCTTGAAGGCCAAGGAAGACATATGAGCTAGCATGATGAGGGAGGGAGGAGAGTTCAGACACGAGCCTCTAATCTCTTTCCATGGGAGAAATATAAATACACCTGAAGTCTGTTTTCAAGTTTTAAACAGAGAGTAATGATGAAGTTTTATTAAAAGCGTTATAGCCCTTTTCCAGTTATTACAACAAACAAACAAACCACCCACACACAAAATAAATCTCAGCGTGCAAGGGGATAAAAAGCAACTCTTCAGAAAGAATGTACAGTCTTAAGAGAAAGTCTGCTAGACATGTCCACAGGAAACCCGTTATTAAAACTCACTCAGCTCAACCAGTGGTTATTCATGTTCAAGAGAACATTCTTGGAGAGTTAGTACAAAGATTACTCTGTCTCTTCTAAAGATTATCCCGAAGCAATTCTTTACACAAAGAAAATCGATTTCTGTTCCAGGATAATCTCAAATCTGCCCCCTTACGTGTATGAAATAGTATTGCAACAGCCCCGCACATGTGACTACAAAGAGCAGTAGGCTCGATGCAAAAAGATAATCACTAACAAATCAAAATGAATGTCAAAAACCGAGTGGGAGATACATTAGTTAGCTGAAACAACAAGCAGCAACACAAAACGTTACATATGTAAACCTGGTTCAGAAAACACGGCTTGATACAACGATAAGGGCTATTGCATTGACAACATTGTTTATCTCAACACTTCGCCTATTACGGAGAGCACTGTCTTTCCCAACTGTTCATACAGCACAAGTTAAAACACCAACTCGTTTTACTGATATAAACCACCTTAGGGAAGGGGACATGACACCAACAGCAGCTGGCAGCCTTCTAGGCGGGCAAGCCAAAGGCCGGGCTGTGTTGTGGTTAATAGACATTTTGCTGAAAGTCAGCACTTCTGCACTGGCCTCGGTCTGTCCTTCACCGCCGAGTCTCAAAGCTGAGCCCTCTGGAAAAGTTATAACAAAATCAGCTGCTCAGGCCTGCTGCTTCGAAAGCTCGTTGTATGAAGGGCAAAGTCCCATGAAACAAGTGGCAGTGTCATTCGTGAAGGACAGGGCCGCTAATTAGATAATGCTTCGTAGTGCTCTGGGGGATATTTTCCAGCCAGTTTAAGGGACTCATGAACACAACTGCCATTAAAAATAAAGTTATGGACAGGAACTAAATCTCAGTCTTGCTGGAAAGCCTTGCAGCTAGAGGTTTAAACTAAGCCAAGCGCTGTAACTGACTCTTCTCACTAAGCAAGATATGGAAGCTGTTGCAAACAATGTCTTAAGACCTTTATGTGTGCGGGGGAGGGAAATCAGCTTTATTGTAACTTTATGCAATAGGCTTTTGTGGTCTCTCTGATGCCAAAGACTAACATATTCTGGGTTCTCAGAAATTAACATGGAACCACCCAGACAACTTTGCAGGAGAGCTTTTAAGTGAAGACACAGGTGATGAACGCTCCCAGCCCTGCTGCTTTCCTCCTCCAGCCCACCCACGAGCCAAGAGCCCAGGGCGCCCAGGATGCGTTCGTGTGCTTTGGTTCCTTGCTTGCTTTTCTCCCTCCGAGTCACCTTGGAGCTGACCAAGTTTAAATGGTTTAGGAAAAGGACACGGTCAGCAGGCAGTATGTCACAGAAGAATATTAATTCAATGCAGGAAAGGGGGAAAAAAAAAAAAATCAGCCTGTAGTATTCAAGAAATTATTTCCATTCATCCTGGGTGGGAAAGCACTAACCATTTGACTCAGTAAAACGAAATTAATTTGAAATGTAGCTGAACCGGTCAATTTATTGTAAACTCAAAGCCTGAGTGAAAAGAGGAAGAGATCTGTTTCCCAATCCAGTGGTGACACCTAGAGGGAGAGGATTTCATTGCGTGCTTGGCAGCTCCTGAAGGGACTGAAAAAGAAATTAGGGAGCTCTGCCAGAGCCAACAGTGGCTCTGGAGTCCCTTATTTCATACTCTGGAGTTCCCTGGGTGTGCTCCAGCACAGGAGGACACAGCGAGAAGAAAGCTCCCGGCGGTAACAGTGCTCCAGAAAGACACGAGAAAAAGATGGAGGAGAAAAGGGAGAAGCCTGAGCCTCTTCCAAATGGCCCTGGAAGGTCTCTGCCTTCCCAAGAGCTCCTCTGCAGCAGCTCCTGCTGCCCAGTCACCCCTCACACTGCAGGAAGCGCAAAGTATTTTGCACAGTAACATCAGTGGGATGCAAATCATGGTCAGCCACCTCTGGGATCACAGCCCTGGAGGGCCCAGGTCCCCAACAGCAGGTAAGCCCCTTTATGCCTTTCCTACTAGACCTTACCTCTGTTCCCCAGACTCAAGGTCTTGATCTCCACATGCTTCCCCCACACACATACTTAAACCTTTTCTCTCTCAACTTTGCACATCATGAATGAACTGTTACACCTCAATTGTGGAGGTGGGGAGAAAGACATCAGAGAATCCAAGCTCAAGCCAGCTCCGTAGGAAACCAGGCTGCGTTATTGTCTGTCCTTGGGACTGCTTGCTAAAACACGCAGGAAATTTTAGCCAAGGTTGTTACTACTCCTCCACTTAAGGTGGGGCCCACCTGGATTTGCAATTCTAACTACATTATTGGCTTTATGCCTTTTTTGTTGTTGAAGTCTGCATTTTCTTTGGCTTCACTGAAATAAAGATCAAGAATAAAGGTGAGCAGTCAAGCATCCAAACGGAGCAGGGATAATGCTTGCAGCACGGAGCCTGTAAGATCGTGGCTGTGCAGATACACTTCGCATCCCTCTTCAGGGATCTAAATGCTTCTTTTGGAGAAGTTGTTGACAAGCATGGGGTCCTGCTCAAGGAACAAAGAAATTGCTTTGTCCACCTGGGACCCACCCAAACATCACAGTCAAGTCTGAAATAATCTGTGCCTTTTCCCTCTCTGTTAAGGCTACTGGGAGGGCCTCCGTCCTAGCTCTAATTTCTGGGAAGACTTCAAAGTAACCCTAAATAAAATTGCCTGAGGAGGGCAAGGCACCGGGAAGTCAAGGCCTGTGATCAAGCCTGTCTTCCTGTCCATTTGCAGGTAAAGTTGAAGGTTTGGTCAGATAATTGCTTACAATTATGTCAGCACATTTAATAAGGTGCTTCCCCTCTCACCAGGATGTGGTAACTGGGGGACCACCAAGTCTATGGCACCGCAGAGTTAAACAGATTTGCTGGCAACCTGTAATTTCTGGTGTGGAGAAACAGAAGAATTATTTACATTTCTCCCAGCAAAGGGAAGAGGTACCCCAGCTGAAACAACGAAGCTGCAAATTTTAAATGGTTAAAAGAACCAGGTATGTATTTAGGCATGTGAATTCTACATGAAACTGCAGTAGCTTTCCAGGGACCGCTGATATTTGCCCTGGAGAGTATAAAAGCTGGGAAGCAAAGAAGATGTGCAGCTAGGAGGACAAACTTAATGACTGTTTAAAATCCCATTTGGAAGCAAGTCACAAACCTTAACCTGCCATTTTCTCCAGCTCATTGGGTATGTTAATAGAGTGACATGGTTCAGTTTTGAAGATGAATCTAATTTCGAAGCTCACGCCTGCAGCCTTTGTGTTTGGGGCTTGTCAGGAGGTGACAAAGTCATGTTCGAACAGGACACTGCCCACACATGGCTGTGAAGACACGCACAAAGTAAAGCGGTGGTTGCCCGCTGAGGCCACACTAATACCACATTTACTGAAGGCCCAGTTCTCCATGGCACTCCACTGCATGAAGTATTTTTCCCCATGAAATGCAAAGCAGAAATCTCTCAGTGACAGCCATCCCAGTCTCTGTGACAAGCTCTGTGGAAGGTGGCACATTGGCCAACTCGCTGTAGGACCTGCTCTCGCAAGACAAAACTCCTTTCAGGAAAAGCTTAGGTGATGCTACTCGTTCCCAAGCCAAATTCAAATTGAATCATCTACCTAGAGTCTGTTTCAGAATCTGGTGGATGCATTTTCCTAATCTGGAGTACTTTATATTTATATTCATCTGCTAATCTTGATTAGCAGATGAAGAAATTCCTGCATTCACTTCAATTGCAGGTTTTCAGAAGGCCCTTCAATTAGAGCAGTAAAAGGCATCAGGTACCAGGACACCCACACTAAGTAAAACCCCACACTGTATGAGAGACACTATCTTCAAGCACAGCTCTGATGCAAGCATGAATGCTCATTACCTGTGAGCAGAATTTTGAAATTTAAATAAAAAAATCAGTGTATTCTGAATGTTTACATCTTTTAACTCTCAAAAGGCACCCAACCATTGCCAGTATAAAAGGAATACAAGCAGTCAAATTCCATTAGCTCCCCTGAGAATTGTTCATATAAGCTTAAGTACTGTCTAATCTTCATTCAACTGATTTACACTGGGATAAAAGGCTTTTCTGTCCTCATTAACTGTTTTACCTCAGCAGCATCAGGATCATCACCAGCTGTTTCCTCCGCACTTATAAATTATTCTTGAGAGAAACTTGCATATAATCATTCTGTTTCTCTCACCTCATTGCTTTTCAGTGTTTGTTCATCTCTCACCGTCACGTTCCTTTCTGGGAAGAGTTCTTCCTTCCTTCCACATATTATTGTCAAGGCTGCCTTATCGCTGCTTTCCTTTCTCAGGCATTTCAAAACTTTCCTTTAAGTTTCATTGCTTCAGTGGCTTGACACTCACCAGAAACCCCATATTTCCTGCTGTTCCTTCAGAGCAACACCACGGATGATAGCAGATTTAAAGCTGACGCAGAAACGAAAGTATAAAGTATACTGGCAGATCTGACAGGAAAGGAAGAGAAGGGGGAAGGGAAAAAAGCCAAAGAAAGAAGGCAACAAGTAACTTTAGCCAACTGATAGCAGAGCTAGAAACAAGTGTGAACAGTAGGGATGAAATTTTTCTGGTATCCAGAGAGGAAATCCTTGCAAGTCAGCAGAGATGGGAAGTTTCCCCGGTTGTCAAATTGGCTGGTGCTTGAAATTAATCCATTGTACAAAGCAGTGTATGGTAAAAACAGTGAATTTACTGGAAATTTCGCCATCAGTTTCAGTGAGGTCATATTTTTATCTATAAATTACTTTTAAATCTTTGCAATGTTTTAAAAGAAAAGCCTTGCTGCAGAGCCCGACAACAAAGGATTTGCAAATCAGGAAATCAAAAGTAATGATAATTTCTCAGTACAACTAACATCTGAAAAAAATTGCGTGGTTCTAGGTTCTTCCAGGATTTATAACTGTAAGATCTAAACTCTGTCCTTCACCAGCATGCTTCCCTCATTCCTGTACTCAATCATTGGCTCCCAAACTGTGCTTGCTTACTACCAGACAGCAACATCCACTACAACTGCCAAAAGATACCGCTTCCATAGTTATCACCTCACACAATGTATAAATAAATACATTTTAAAAGCACTTACCCCCAACTGTCTTTCTCCAAGCCTCCAGCAAAGATGAGCCCCTATTTAGGAATCCTTCATTTATAAGATTGGTGTTAATAAGTTTTTACATTATTGCTTGTTCATTATCTTCCTCCAGAAAATTTCACAGGTTAATCTGCAGCCACGAGACATGCATATTAAAATGCTCTGAACCATTGCTCCATACTTTTAATATATTTGAATCTAGACAACTACCTATCATATTCCCATGTCTTAGGTCAGGCAAAGACTGACTAAATCTTCCTTTTCAAGCAATGAAAGTTTATCTATGGCTTATCCTGAGTACTTTAAAAAAAATATCTTTGTAAAACATCCCTAATACTTTAAGAAGTTAGATTCAAGAAAAATGTCACCCTCCTGAATACAAAGTATTTCTTGGCCTTCTTCATGTATTTCTCTTGCGCTATTGTATTGAAAGAAACTGCTTCTATGAAGTGGAAGAGGAAAACGGCTTGGCAGATTTATTACTTCATAAGAGCTGAAGGGGACTTTAAGTGCAGGACATCTACTTTGGCACTTCTGAAAAAATAGTCTAAGGCATTTGCTCTCATCTTTCCACATGTAAACGGTTCCCAAAAATCAAGCCCAAAGGAAGAAACATTTTCAAATCCTAAGGCATTGGGTAAGACAAAGAGCTGCCCAGAAAATTGAAACCAAAAGAAATTTAGCAAAAACTTCCTAATACAACAGAAACTGAAAGCCTTGACATCTGGCATGATGTCAAGTGTGAATACTGAGCATTTAGGTCAGTAGAAATAGGAACAATGCGAATGCTTAAAAGTACACAGCTCTGACACTTGAAAAGCCTGACCCAAAAGTGGTAGTTGAAGTGGTTCCACAAGTTTTCTGTTGGTGAAACAGCAGTACAGTCTCACTCTTCTATCAGACAGGCGAATGCCTCTTCCTCAGTCTGTACAAGCTTCTCCTCCTCTCTTCCTACCCCTTTATTTTCTCCATAGTCTTCCTTTTCACAAAGATACCTGGGTCTGGCCCTGCACTCCGCGTTCTCGAACTTACATTTTTGACCCTCCTTTGCAGAATATCACACATTAAAGGCTATACACGTGACAGACAATTCTGTGGCTTAACAACAATTTTGCCCCTACTTGACATGCCCAGCACTCTATTAAACTCAGTCAAACCCCATCTCCATGAAGAAGCAGAAGGGCTTTGAGGCTGTCAGTTTTCCTCACCCCCTTGAGTAATTTGCTTAGCTATGTTTAGCAGAGATAACGCTCCCTCCTTACCTGTTGATCACTGCCAGCCTTACAGAGTGCTTCGAGATGCCTCTAATAGGCACACCAAGAAGAGTATGAGGTTTGCTGCCTACCTGCACGCCAGCATGTGAGAATGAATGACAGGTGACTCGATAATCAAAAATCTTATGGCACCGCCTGGGCAGGAAAAGATTTTTGGAAGCCCAAACCACAACACAGTCTGTACATTTTTCATTTCTCCTTTGATTTAGACAAGAAAAAAACCAAACTTGTCAAGAAACTAATTTTCCAATTCTTTTCAATCTGAGCTCTCACAAACACTTTAGGAGCAAAACTGGGAGTTTAAACCCTTTCAAAGGGTTAAGGGCAAGCAATAGCAGCTGGTGGAATATTTCAAATTCTACAGTTTCAAGGCTTTTGTGTGAAGCAGGGGCAGTCAGGGTAGCAGTTGCACCTTGAGCCTGTGCTGGTTTTACATCCACTCAGCATGATGGAAAGCACAAAGATGTTGGTCTGAAGTGCTATCTGCGCATTCCCAGATGGTTAGGGCTCAAGTTCTT
The DNA here is from genome assembly GCF_000708025.1 of Charadrius vociferus. Classification (NCBI taxonomy): domain Eukaryota; kingdom Metazoa; phylum Chordata; class Aves; order Charadriiformes; family Charadriidae; genus Charadrius; species Charadrius vociferus. The sequence continues at coordinate 12,227,140 of NW_009647856.1, read as the reverse complement.
ACAACTCCTTTTTATCCAGTAGGGATGTGAGTAAAAGGTCTGTTACGTTCCTGGAGTTGAGAAGGGGATTAAGTAAATAAAACCAAGTCTTTTCTCCTTCACAACTTAAACTTTTCTTTAACACATGGGCTGTTCTCATCTAAGCTCGTTAGACTTGAGGTCTAACGTGGTGGCAGCATGGTACATCCAGGCTGCCTTTCTGGCAGTGGAATACAAGTGAAGACGCAAAATAACTTCGGTCTGATTTGGATTTCACGCTTAAGCATATGTCAAAATAGTCTTATTCTGGCAAAAATAAGTGTTTGCAGTCTTTCCTAATAGCTAAACTCTACTCACTGTTTGGATAAGCTCAGCCTGTCTCTGGTTTATTACTGATTTAACACTTGTCCCTTATACTTGCTAAAGTCAGGAAAACTGCCGCACACTCCTTCAGCAAACCTCTAAAAAAAAATTTCCTAGTCCTCCATATTACTGACATCATTCCTCTCTGCACCTTCCAGCCCCCTTTGGAAGATCCATCTTTTTCTATAGCATCATGTGTATTTGCCTTCATTTTAAGGCTCCTCACAAGACATGCATTGCTATTCTCCAAGAAGTCTGTGGCCACCACTTACTTAGAAGGAAGCTGCTAACTTTCTGCTGTTCTTGATTAGCTGAAGTCTGGTATTTCCCCGCGTATTCTCAGTCCACCTACCCTCTACAGTATCTAATATAGTCATTCCTCCATCCCTTTTAAATTCTCCTGTTCTTGTGCTCCCTTGCCTGCCTTTACCTGTTGTCTCTTGCATTACAGATGCAAGATTCAGTCCTTCAAGAAAGACCATCTTTATGTTGTTTCAGTTTCCTCTCATCACACAGGATATAGTCAAGACATGCAGAGTCTCCTCCTAAAATTAAGATAACTGAGGTAGATGCCTGTAGAGTTCACAGAAGTGAAAACTTGCATGATTTCAGTAAAATGACTCTCTTTGTATGGAGTCAGCTCTCCACTGTCCAGATCAGCAGGACTAAGAATCTGTTGTTTTTTCTTGACCTTTTCCTGCAGAAGCAGCATTTGATTAAGTGCTTTGGGTTTGGTTTGTTGGTTTTTTTTTTTGGTTTTTTTTTTTTTTGTTTTTTTTTTGGTTTTTTTTTTTTGGGCCCCCCCCCCCCCCCTTAAGAACTACTGCAACTACTCACAAGTAAAAAATGGGCAAGTGTGAGATCTTCTCCCCATCACACCGAACCATGTCATTGCTGCGGGCTTATCCCCAACCTTTGCCTGATATCTAGGTCAGAAGCAAGCCCAGTCAAAAGAGACAGCTAGAGTTAAGAACATCTCTAATTGTAGCAAAGATACCTTCAGCACACACAGAGATTACTTCACTGGGTGCAAAAGCACCGAAGGGCTTGTTCTTATCATCAAGGGACCATGTTTACAGGAGAGATGCTATCCTTATCTTTTGCCTCGCAGGACTGAAGTTGGCCTGGCTTGGCAGTAATATCCTGTCTTCATCCACTGTGAGTTGCTTATCTGAAGGGAGCATTCTGCAAGGCATCTGTGATGAGCTTGCCCTGAAAATATTAATTGAAGCAGTAATAGCTAGGCTTAAGCAACTGGATGTTGAGGATAATGATTTGTGAGTGAAGATAATTATTTGGTAAGTGTAGCATGACTTCTGTTTTACAAGACAATAACAAGCAGGCTATCATCAGCATATAGTAATTAAGAGACTGGTATTACCCACAACCAACATTCACATAGAGGGTTGTTGAGAGTGCTGAAAGGTTTTAATAACTGGCTGGTGGCACTTGCCATGTAGTTTGGGAAGGCAGCACCATGGTTTAGAAAAAGCAAGTTCTGGATGATTTTACAGGTCTTTCCTTCTTCTTCCTACCCTGATCTCATCTTCCCTATGAAAAACATTCAATTCCAGCATCTCCAAGCACTGAGAAACACCAAGTTGCACTGGGAGCACACTGGGTGGAAGAGCG
>NW_009647856.1:12218247-12225085 GCF_000708025.1 Charadrius vociferus | reverse complement strand
GTTCCCATAGGTATTACCGAAGTTTCCTAGACATACTTGCTCAGACACCACTAAAAGTACCCGAAGTGTATACCTCAGCTTGTTTTATTAGTTCTGCCTGTGTTTTAATACGTTTCAGACCTCCTAACAAAAAAAAAACCCACCCTAAACCCAAAAACCCACCCCACCGCCCCCCCGAAACGAGGAACTATTTCCAGAGCTGTGCAGCAGACTAGCCAGGTATGCTCACACCTTCTTTGTTCCTTGCAGAAAACCACCAGGTACAAGGCAGTTTCCCCGCACCAATAGTTGTTAATAGGTGGCCAGTAAGTTAACAGGTGGCCAGCAAGATCAGGATTTCATTCCAGTTTGCTGGATGTTAATAAACTCTCTGACATTCAAAGTGTAGCAAGAGAGAAAGATGATCTTAAAATGGTGCTAGCTATTTCACTGAAAAACAGTTCATACAGGAAGAAAATACAGTGCCACAAGATCACTGCTATGGGTGTAAAGCCTCTGGGTTTTAGGGATACTGTGTTCCTAGCCCTCTCCCAGTTGCTGAAACATCGTGGAGTTCTCCTGCAAAAGACAGCTGAGGAGAAGCACAAGTGACAAAGTACACCAGTAGGGTTTTAACCCTTAAAAACCCTAAACCCTTATTTGATGCTTATGAACGATTGCCAAATTATCATCATTCTCTTACAGTAACTTCAGGCTAAAATACGGACACACAATTTAGGATACTATGGCTACTCCAGCGTTACCTGTCTCCTGTGAACTGTGTGTGAGAGCCCTATGGAAGGACAACTGACTGCAGTGGTTGTGTATAAACCTGCTGTGCCTTGAACACAGTCAGCCCCAGACACCAGAACCTGCTTTTGGAATAAAAAACAGTGGTAATATGAGAGCCTCTAGACATTTTCTGAAAGCTACACTGTAGCTTCCAATTATGTCCAAGTGATGCATTTTAATAGCTACCTTCTTCAGTGGAGTAAAAGTTTCCATTTGTGCTAACTTTGATGTGATAATAGGAAGGAAAAGTGTATGTTTGCACTCTTCATTACTTTTTCACCAGCCCAAGAAAGTCTGATGGAATATAGGCTTTAATCACAAGAGAGATCAAGAGCAAACCAACATTAATTTCAGAAAAGCCATAATTAGGGAGAAGCAAGGAAAGAGAGAGGCATCACCATCAAAAACACTTGGCCTTCACAACAGAGTGTTAGGTCACTGGCCAACAAACAACTGACTTTAAATAGCATAAATGTGTATAGTGAATAAATAAAAGCCAATTGAAGAGTTTACTGCAGATTGTGCAGAACAAGTGGGTGATCACTGAAGGTTTTAAAAAGCTTATTTTAAAATATGCAAACATGTAATTCCAGAAGGACTCTTTCTTCAGATGTCTCCTTAAAAAACAATTCTTCTCCTTTGTGGACAACCAGCTGCTTTGTTCCCATCTCTGCTACAGAAACCTTTTCTTGACAAACCTCCTGCACAGGCTGCAGTGAAGGGTGTCGCTTCGCATTACATCTCTCCAGTGTGACTGCAGACTGCCACCAAGAGAGGCCATCTTTCTCCCTTCTTCCCAGTCAGATCCCTGCAAACTGAATTCAGCTGTCCATAGGGAAAGGTGCTTCAACTACTGATTTAATGTAAGACTTCACTTTTTGGGGTGAACTTACCCAGTTCACCCTGCAGCCGCACAGTGACTGGGACTGCTACAAGAAAAGCAGCAGGACCGGAGCTGGTTTGGGGAACTCAGACCCCATCTTTGGCAGCAGTTTGCAGTTGCACCATCTGTGAGAAAACACAAAACCAGGCTCTCAGCTCTGCTCCAACACCTGCTACTCTGCCAAGCTCCTTTGTCAGCCCCATCCGCTGACCACACCAGACAGAAGATGTTTGTTTGTCTGTGCTTTCTCAAGTCAACACCACTCAGCCTGCTTCAGACCACCTTTTGCTCAGGGGTTTACTGTGACATCACCTTTCTTTGCACAACTTGAAAATTGAGCATCTTTTCCACCTTCTGCCCTAGTGTGACCTACATAAAAACACTGGTTTCTTTTAATCTTTCCTTACAAAGTCAGCCAGTTAATTAGGACTAATCCCATTTGAATAACTACTGAGAAGTGACGGATACAATGAAAATATTTACAAGTACATGAATATGTGCAATCAACTGTGACTCTTTTCCATTCCTACTGCAGATAACTCATCTCAAAGTGACACATCACTGTCTCTTGTTCAGAACTGCACTGTTTTTACAAGGTCTGGGACCCCAGGTGCCACACAAGTACCAACAGATCACAGAACAGGCACAATACCACATGTGAGTTATAGGATCAGTAGTTGAAAAGAGCTGTGGCTCTGTACTACCAAAGAAGCAGACACTCAAAAAGGGGAGCATGAAGCAGGGCTTTAATTAGATGTGTGAATTGACAGCCCATCTCCAAAGCTCAGCACAGCAGGACTCAAACCCTGCATGAAACCCTCTGGGTGCTTCTGCAATATGAACGTTACAGAATGTTTCTAGATATCAGAGAGAACAGTTGACTCTGGACAAAGATAAAACTTTGCAAGCTCCAGGCTTGCCTGGGGTTGGAGGGTACTTGTCTCCTCCCAGCGGGGTGCTGGGCCATCCCAGCTGGAAGGAGCTCCTCCAGAGCCAGCCTCCACACTAGCTCCTGCAGCTTGGCAAAAGATGGATGCAAGAAGCGAGAAGGGGTTAGGTAGCATGTCTGGGGCCGGAGAGAGGACTCACTGTTTTATTTGTGTGTGTTACCTCAGAAAAGATAACATACCCCTGAGCTGTCAGCTTCACCTGGATTCACCTTGAGACTAGATAAACTATGAAGCTGGGAACAAGATTACAGAGCAAACCAACCCCAAAACAAAGTTTCTCTCGTCTGTCCTAGAAGCCTACCTGCAATTTTTTTTGGCCATCTTCTATCTGCTATAGCTGGGAACATGAAGTTCAGAGAAACAGTCACCCAGCAATTAGTAATGAGGTCTGATTCTGGGTCAGAAAACAGCTGACAACAGAGTGAATGTCTTCTCAGTAAACCCATTCCTCACTCCCCCTCAGGACTGCTCTGCTTTGGGCACACTTCTCTAGTTTTCTCTCCCTCTGTTCAACACAGCAATTACCTCTCACGTTTATACCTTAAACCCGATTCACATCGCCATGCAAGACCTACAGTGGTATGAAAGAGATGAATGGAAAATTATAGGATGTTAAAGCAGTCCCCAGATCAGTGCAAATATTCACTGTTGATAACTGTGTGAAGTCACTGTCTCTAGCATGCTATCAACTGTCTCCTCCCTATTTAGACACAACTCTGGGATTACACAGACAAGAGGTCGACTACAAATACTCTGTCCAAACCATATCCCTTCACACCTCCCTAGCCACATATCCCTCTTTTGGAAGTGTTAGGAATTCTCTAGCATCACAGAAGTGAAACTTGATGCTTTCTACAGAAGTTAATGAATGCTTAAAAAAACCCCAAACAACCAACCCTCACTGAAACAGCAGATTTGAGACTACTCAGGAATGTTGTAGCCATGAGAGTCTAAGGGTAGAAAAGCAAGGCAGTGTCTGCAAGAGGACACATCTAATAAAGGATATTACCTCGCCCTCAAACATTGCTGAACGTATTTAGTGCATTCACAAAGTCTTTCAATCAGAGGCCTCAGGCTTGCAACTGGAGCTCCGTTTCTGCCTGGACAGATATTTGACTAAAATCGGGCTGATGGGCAGAGAACTCCTCCTCCAGGGTCAGATTACAGGGCCGGAGACAAAAGCTTTTCCGTGCATGTGTGCGTACACACTCACAAGGTTAAGGCAAATTAACAGGGGGAGTCAGGCAATTTATCATGCATATGTTTAAATATATTTATGTTCTAGTGCAGCAGTGCAAGGAGTAGGGGCCTTTGCTTAAAGTGCTCTGCGTAGCTCTCCTAGAGGCCCAGCTCAATTCAACCTCCTGGCTTTTTGTTTTGGGGTTTTTTTTGGGTTTTGGTTTTTTTTTTTTTCCCCCCTCCTTTCCCCCCCGGTGGATTTTTGGTTAAGAGCCGCCCTGCACAGCAAGCTGGCAGTTCAGACCACAACCACAGTGCAAACAGTTGGAGCTCTTGCCTGTCCCAGCCCAGAGACTCAAGCACTGATCCTGCCCACAGCAGGTGGATAGATGCAGTCAACATTCACACAGGGAAAAATCACACACTAACCTACACCAGCCCATGCAAGGTTAAGCTGCCTTAAAGCTCAGGAACGGAGCCTGGCAGCAGGACCACTAGGACATAAGACACACATTTTGCATATTTGGCTAAAGCGGTTTAAAAAAAAAAATGCTTCCAGGTTTTTTTATTTATTTTTTTAATCTGTCCCTCTGTCCTAGTTTTCCACTTCCCCAACAGCTGAAGGGATTAAACAATTTAAATTGTGTTATTAGTGCTTTGCAGCAAGACGGTTGGCTCTGCATTACCAGGGTGGCAAAAACATAGCAAGCAGGTCAAACGGTGCCAGTCAGTATTTGTGAGACCCCATCTGGATACTGGGTCCAGCTTTAGGCCTCCCAGTACAAGAAACATCAACAATTGGAGCAAGTCTAGCCAAGGGCAGGTAGGATAGTATTGGGGCTGGAGCACAGAATGAATGAGGAGTGATTGACAGCAGGTTCACTTAGAAGAGAAGGCAAAGGGGGATCTAACTGCTGTCTACAGTCTCAAAAAGACGGCAGAGGGAAGACAGAGACAGACCCTTCTTGGGCACACACAGCAGAATGGAAAGAGGCAACATGCACAAGATGCAGCAAGGAAAACCCCCATTAGATGGAAGGAAAAATATTCCCCTTCCCCCCCAATGTGTGGTCAAACCCTGGAACAGGGACCCAGAGAGGTAAGAAAATCTCTGGCTTTGGAGGCTTTTGAAGCTCACCTGGCCAATGCTCTGAGCAACCTGACCTAAATTAGAAGTTGGCCTCACATTGAGCAGGTGTTGGACTGCAGACCTCCCAGAAGTCCCTTCCAGTTAAAGTTTTCCATTATTCTGTGAACAAGCCTCAAGCCAGCAACTTCTTGAATTGCTCTACTTACATCACAAGACCACATCTAGGTGCCGAGCTGGTATCCTCTTGCTTGTAAGTCTCCAGATTAAGGTTTAACACATACATGTCTTATCTGCATAAGCTCCTTTCCCAGTTTTATCACAATTTCCCTGGGCCTCTCCACACAGACAAGCCTCACAAAGGAATGCGCGACCATCCCAGAAGCTGAGCCAGTGTGTTTCATCAACTCACCGAATCACTGAAGCCTTCAATTATGCTACGCTTTTCAAGTGCAGTAATTAAGGAGCTACAATTTGATCTTCAAGATGATACTGCGGCATGTTTCTATGAAAACATTTGTTTAAAAGTTCATTAAAATGTTCTGCCATCCAGAACACACAATGGTTACTAAAACCAGCCATTATGGAAACCAAGCTCACGGACATTTACCTTGCTTTAAGTTACCTACTAAAGAACAGCCACTCCAGCCTGTGGGGTATTTCACCAGGTTTCAAAACAAGGGACTGCCCCAGTCACCTTCCTCTCACTCATTCCCAAGGCACAAACGAGGCTGGAGGAAGAGCAGGAGCATCTCTCACCACTCCAACCCAAGCAGCTGCCAGGCTGGGATGCAAAGGGCTGCAATCCCCCATCAGGTGCAAAGAACCAGAGAGGTGAGGACAAAACCCTGATCACATCTAGGGGTGAACCTCTGACCAAATACAGCAGCTGGAGGTAGAAACTGGGCTGAGGTAACCAGAGCCACATTCATCAGGAATGGGTGGTTTCTACATCGCCTGCTCACTTGGAGAAGTCATTTCCTAACCTTGAGGGCAACAGTGAACACAAGACTCTGCTGATCAATCTGGCTTTGTCTAGATACCGGTCAGCACAAGATGGGTCACTCAGGGGTCAGCTGCTGTTAGGGCACAAGCTGCTTATAAACACATCCAGGTATCATTACTGGGGTCAACACAGATAAGCTGATCTTCAGGTTAACTTAAGAAGTAACAGTTTCTTTCACTGGGTGGTCTTGGGAAAGTCTGCTGAGTTCCACATACCAAAATAACAGTAAGAGACGGCATGCACAGGGATTTAAAAATCAGAGTAAAAGCCAGTGCTGACACTGGAGCTGAGGCAGGTCTCCCCATGCCCAGGAGAGGGAGTTGATCCGGCGTTACAGGCTGCAGGAATTCTGGAGGCTCAGCCAATCTCTCCAGGGGATGTAAAAGACACCTCACCCCCAAATTATTCCCATCCCGAGGAGAAACAAGGATCCTCTCCCTCCTTCTCCCAAACCGATACAGGCTGCGGGCAGCCCTCCAGACACCCCCACAAGAGATGAAGGAGGAGGAAAGTATTTGCACGAAAGCCCAGGGGTAGTTTGGCACGCAGGGGTGGAGGCAGGAGCAGCTTACCCCCCTTAAGGGCCAGGAACAGGCAGGGAAACCGGTTATGACCCGAGGAACGCCCCTCCACCGCTCTTACCGTTTAAGATGGGGTGTTGGTGGACCCCTTGCCTAATTGCAGGGTACTCGGGGATCCCCTAAATTCGCAGACACTTCCACCTTATAAGACAGGAGGGAAAGCCTGCAGTGGGTGTGTGTGGGGGGTGCCTTTCCTTATAGGACACAGAGGGAGGCGGCCCCTACAACCTGGGGGTGAGGGAAGAAGCGTCCACCTCATAAGGTAGGAGGGTAAAGAGTCCCCTACAGCCTGCAGGAGAGGAATTCCCCTTATGAGATAGGAGGGGGGGTCCCGTACAGCCGGAGGAAGGGCATTTGCCTTGTAAGGTAGGAAGGTGAGGG
>NW_009647856.1:12214363-12217380 GCF_000708025.1 Charadrius vociferus | reverse complement strand
CCCCCCCCCAAAAACCCATACCTCAGAAATCAGCTCAAATCTCAAAAATTTACCTCAGGCACCCCCTCCTCATGAGTGGTTTAAACGCAGTGTGAGGTTGGGGATGCGCCCTGGGTGTGGGCATGGGGTTGGGGCAGTGGTTTCCCTCACAGAGCTGCCCACCCCCGCGCTCCCTTTTCCCCTCTTGCTTTTACAGGGTTTTCCCTCTCTCTGGACAACATGGGATGTGCCCGGACCAAACCGGCCCCATCCAGCATCACAAGACCACGCAAAGGAAGAAGGTGGGATCTTGGCCTCCTGCTCGCTGGTGCAGGGAGGGTGGCATCTCGCAGGCTGTGGTCTGGTCCGTCATCCCTGAGCCCTGTGAACGAATACACTGTGTGAACCATTTGCAGCGGGGCCTTCAATTCTGCTAGTGCTGGAGAAAAGCAGACGCCTTGGCTAGACAGAGGTTGGCTAGCAAACCTCTGAAACGCTGCCTTGAAAAGCCATCAGGAGCCCTCACGGTTCCTCCCGTCCCACTTCGGATTAAGTGGTGCTTTGAACAGGGCACTGGGTGAAAGTTTAGATGTGCTCAGGTGAGGACATCGGTTGGAAACGTGTCCCACTTGGCTGAGATTTTGATTTTCCTCCATTTCAGCCCTTTCCCTCTGTGGAAAGTGGCTGTCGTGGAGGGGATGGGGTGTCTCCCCTCATGGAGGGGGCAGCCCCAAACGTTCCTATAAGAGAGGGTGCGGTATGGTATATCATTGCTTATAAATTGGAATTATCTCCTCTGGAGTGCAAACCTGCCTTTAGAGCAGTCAGTTTTGGCAGAAAGATCTCCCTTTAACAGTGCTGGCACCCCAGGCAGCTATGCTGGAACGGCCTTTTACAGTTTATCATGTTCATTTCATGTTGATCTCAACTTTTGTGTAGCAGTTGGATGAAATGCTTTGAAACCCGTTAAAAACCCCACATATGCACAAGGCATTTCACTGACTTGGCTGTATTTTAGTAATGAATCAGAAATGGATTCTTCAGAGATACTAAAAAGCAAGACGACCTTTTGAAGTGGAACCTGCAGCTCGATTCAGAAAAGTAGATGCCCCCTCTTTAATCTGAATAGAGCAGACTGCCAAAAGGTTTAGCATAACCATATGCAAGACAAAGATTTGAAGGTTTTAGAAAGAAGTTGTGCTTCTATTTTGAAATGTACCATTGGGATGGGAGAACGAATAAGCATACCCGATACACCACGCTTACTCTCAGCAAAGTATGCCAGAGGAGTCAGACTCAGCACTGATATTATGCCAAAGCTAAGGGAATTAATTTTGCTTATTTTATTCCAGTGCAGACTTAACATGACAAAACTGTGAAGTTTCTATTTTTGTTCAAACCTAAACAGTTGAGCAAGTTGTATTGCCTCACTTGGTATTTCATTTATATTGGCTTATAGTTACTGATAGACATTCCTACACTTCAACTCCACCGACCAAATTCTTTCACTTCTTTCCAGCCCTTCTCCATAGCTGTCTCCTACCTCAGAGACCTCCTCTGCTCAGCCGGACCCTGGTTTCTGCAACAGCCATCCATAAACTGGTGGGTGCTCCTTAGTTTTGAAAAACTTCCAGTCTTTCAAGACCTCCTGTTTTTTGCATTCTGCAGTGGCTGCAGCTGTATCCCTGAGCACTGTATCCCGCCCCAGGACAGCAGGCAGCAAGCCATGGACTTATCAAATGGCTTTTCCATCTAGTTGGAGAACTCAGCGCAGACATTGGTGGTCTGAGAGGTGATTGTAGCAGGCTGCCTTTGCTGAAACTGTAGGTATGTAGGTCATGAGGATAAAGCATATCCGAGGATGCGGTCACCCGGTGTGTTTCTCATGGTGAAGTCAATATGGAAGGTTCTGCTAAACCAAGGATGCAATGGGAGAGGACGCCACTCCATCAGCAGGTACAGTGTCATAGAATCACAGAATTTTCTAGGTTGGAAGGGACCTTTAAGATCATCAAGTCCAACCATCAACCTAACACTGCCAAAACCACCACTAAACCATGTCCCTAAGCACCATGTCTACCTGTCTTTTAAATACCTTCAGGGATGGCGACTCCACCACTTCCCTGGGCAGCCTGTTCCAATGCTTACAAGTGGGATGCTGGGTATCCAGGTTGTGATTGGTGATGTCCTAGATCAATGACTTGGCCTTCTTGTCTTCTGTGGAGCCTGAGTGCTCCAGGGTGGGGTAAGAGGTCAGCGCGGAGCTGCCTGTGGAAGCTGGCAGGTCTCCCTGTCTTCAAGTTGATTTGCAGAGCTACAGCTTGGATCTGAATGACCAGGAACCCTTGGACAATCCACCAATCAGCAGGCAGTAGGAGGCGGTTTCTGAGACACTGCTACAGATGAGTATTCAATCCAAATGTAGAATTTTGAAGGCCACACTTCGTTCAGAGTCAATCACAATTGGATTGAGCTGTGGCCACACTGGGAGGGGAAACATACCCTGAAATCTGGCCTCTAGCAGAGTCAGGTCTGCCTTGTTATCGACTTCTGACACACCCACCTGTCTTTGCCTTTCAGTTACATGTTCAAGACAGAAAGTCTCTATCCAAACAAAGTCTCCATAGGATCTCCATTCAAGCAGATCTCAGACTGCTTCCACGCTGCACCCATCGTGCTTTATCTGCCATTTTGGAAGTCTCATCAACCAGTGCCCAAATCCAGTATTACCTTCCCAGAAGTGTAGCAGTCCCACACTGTTGGTAGCATTTCCCTTCCAAATGACATGCGGCTCACTGTGAAAGAACAACAGTGGACACCAATTGGAATTTCAATGGTAGCAAAGCAGGTTCACTGGAGACCATAATAAAAAGGAAGTCAGGTGGCAGTGGAAAGAGAGGAACAGAACAGGGAGAGGTAGACTGAAAATGAGAGTCACTGTTACTTTTCCCTAGAAGTCTTTATATTAGATTAATTTAAATTACAGAGACTCACCTACAACTCTCCTTGAACTCACATCCACAGTAGTCACAGGATCT
>NW_009647856.1:12211081-12214275 GCF_000708025.1 Charadrius vociferus | reverse complement strand
CATTGTGGGCCACAGGATTCCTAGTGCAAACATTTTAGGAAACCTGAGAAGCCAGGCCAGCTCAGGGATCCTTTTCATATCTCTTGTAATTCTCTTTATTAGATTTCCACTGATTTTTGGAGTATCTCCAGTGACTGTGGGCTCTGGAGCTAGATGGATGCTCTAGACAGCTGCTCCCCTAGTCCTCTCTCACTAGTGAAGGACCCAGAGGAGCTCACTCATTTGCTTGGTTATGGGACCAAGGCCTTGTGGTTGGACCCCATGTTTGAGGCAGTACTGCACTGTCCATCTGCACACCACCCTGTCTGGCAGAGATGGAAATGCAGGACCCTTCAGTAGGACCAGGGAAGAGGCAAACTGAGATGTTCTGTGAAAGAAACCTTTTCACAGCTTCTGTTCCTTGCTGAAAGGCAGTAGCAACAGCAATGATTTCATCAGAGGAGCCAGAAGCTGCACAAGAAAATCCTTCCTGATGCTATGGAGATCTGTCTCTCACACATTCCTCCCTCACTCTGCTGTATGGCAGTGCCTATCAGGCTGGAGACAACACGCCCAAGGGGATCCCCAGCTTCTCATCATAGGCAACTATAAGGGCAAGCACTGGGCAGGAATGACTCTGCTAATCAGCACATGAGCAAGAGTCTTCAGCTAGACGCGCCAGCCTCACCCTGCGTCTTCTTCCCCTGGCTCATGCTTGAGACTTCCCAGCTGCATAGCCCTGATAACTGCTACTTGTGCAGTTTATGTGCTCAGCAGAGCTTGGTATTTCAATAAGCGTAAGTGGATTTAGGATGCTATATAAAGATATTATCTCAAAGTCAGGCGTTGGTTGGTACAACCAACCTCTTTTGTGATGGTCAGGACAGAAGCTCTGCCTTGCATCAGGCCCCACCCTGACTTTATGGCCGAGTCCCTGGTAGTGTCTGAGGCTGTTTACACCATTGAAGAGGGATTCGGGCAGCCCAGTGCCCATCAAAAACAAGTAATGGTTGAAGATTATGCCCACATGGTATCCATGGGATCTCACGAGTGGTGCACAACTACAATTACTGACAGAGCACAGCCTCTGAGAGGCTTGCTAAAGGGTGGTGAGAGGCCCACTGATGCTACAGCACCTACCTGCTCGCATGTGCTGTCAGGGGTTGCAAAACAGTTTCACTGCGTAAGAAGGTCGTGATGCTCCAGTAGAAATTTTAAATTTTAAGTTTTAAGCTTTGTTCCATGCTTCATCTTTGAGGCCAGAAAAGATTTTGCTCAAAGGAGGGCTTTTGCCTGCTAGGCTTTCTCCTCCCCACTCTCAGCAAGGAGTAGTAGAGACTCTATTGACCTAAATGTCTGTCTTGTTAGGACTATTGCCTTTTGGAAGATTTTTTTTGGATTAGGCAGGGGATTAGTAACACATGCATTAAGGACTTGTGGTTCTCAAACAAGCAGACTTAATTAGGCAAAGATTAAAGCACACTTCATTGACACCGATCTCTTTCAGGATTCAAAGCGTCAAGTTATTTTGTAGAATTTTATACACTTGGCAACATTGCCGATTTAAACACTTACACGACTTCGAAAGTAGTCATCTGGAGGATTCAAAGCAGCTTAGACATTTATAGTGCCATAAAACCTTAGGCCATAAATTGCACGTGATTAGGGAGTGTGTCACCATCAGTATTTAGAGGCATTTAAAAAAACCCACCAACCTGACTTGTATTTTCATCTAGAAATAAAGTGCCATAAAACTACATGAAAATTATCCTTGCATTCCAGGTAGTCAGCAAGCATCAGGCTTGATAATACATGTGGTTCACAGTCACGACAGGAACTCTGCCAACTGACACAATCGACTCATGAAAGGTTTCAGAGCTCTTCCAGGAGGCTTACGAGATACCCGAGCTGGCCAAACTGCTGCTGGAAGCCTCAAGTGATGCATTTCTCAATTGTTGCACATCACGCAGAATTGATTCCTTTCAGAAAAAAAGTCTAAGCAAATTAGTTTGGATAATCCAAGTCACTCTGCTCTTCTGTTCTCACTCCTTGCACATCTACAAACTGTACAGTTGGGCCTCGCTTTTGTTTTGTCTTAACCAGAGAGCGGACCAGAGTAAAAACCCCTCAGTTTTAATAGTAGCACAGCCCCATGTGTATTTTTACAACGCGTTTCAACTTTCAGAAGATGAAGGAAAAAGTGTTTTGCTTTTACATCTTCAAAATGGTTGTTTATGTAGGCTTAATGACAGCATTTATCATTCTCAGAGATTTAGGACCATTAGAAAAAGCCTCGTGAACTGCAAGTGATCAGAATCGTCAGTCATCTGTTAGCTTTGTCTGTGGCAATGGGAAAGGAAAAACTTCTCCTTTGCACAGACAGCACAGCAGGGGAACAGGTCTCTAGCTACAATATTACGACACCCTTTTGACACTGCTATGGATTTGATTTCAGCGCTCCAAAACAATCCTTTTCCATAAGGGACCGAGGATATGTGCAGGAATGAGAAGATCCCATGCAGCCAAGAACAGCCTGGACAATCAAACGTGTCTACCCGCCTTTTCCAGCCATGCAGCAGATCTCTTGTATGCCACACATTCAAATTAATCCCAGTAATTCAAATTAAACCTCTGTGCTGAAATCTAATTCTTCCAAAACACCTGATGCAAAGTTTCAGTTTTCAACCCCGCTAAAGGCAGTGTTGGTAGCTCTGACATTTACCATGAAGGGAAAAACTAAGGCTAAGTTCTTAAACTGGTCATGAATTTGGCAAGAGCTTTTCTAATCCAGTCCTTGCTCTAGATGTTTCCCACGTACAGACAGGTGCAAAGGAAAAGTGTCACCTAGAAGGGCCCTTCGTAGAGGGTCAATAACAAATTGAATCTATGCTGAAATGCAGCACCAGGCAGCTCCACGGTGTGGGCTAACAGCAGTGCCCCAGTGAACAACAGGGATTCTGGTTCGGTCTCTTCAATTAAAACAAAAACTTGCAAGACTTATAGTAGGGTCAACTACTAAGAGAGCAGAGAGAGGCTGGGGTCCTCTGCAGAACCAGATAAAATGACTTTATTGGGAGAGAAAAGGACACAATTTATTTTCCTGAAGAGATGTGCACATGCACACTCTTGACTGATGAGGTGGTTTCAGCTTTGTGGACTGGGAAATGCAGGAGAGAGATCAAGAAGAGAAAAAACAGGTATCAGAAAGATGAAAG
>NW_009647856.1:12198911-12211071 GCF_000708025.1 Charadrius vociferus | reverse complement strand
AAAAGTGCCCATGAACCGATTCGAACATTGGACAAGGTTCAAGGGCACGGGACAAACTGATGGCAGGAAAATGCATTGAGGGTTCAGTTCAGAAAGTCCCTGAGCTGAACAAAAAGCAGAGGAAGGCTTCAGGGGATATGTTATGTACATTTTCCCAGCCCTTTACACTTCTACAAGCAGCTGCTCGTGGCCATGGTTTGGAGCAGGGCACCGGGAGGCAGACCTTTCCCTGACACCTTACAGCCACCCTGAAACTCATTAAAGAATATAAGTCCATCTTTCTTCAAGTTGCTTTAGAAGAAAGCTTTTCCTTCAAGCATTTACTTCATTACTCCTAAGACAATTAAAGGCAGAAGAGTAGAAATAACCCTTTGCGACTGGAGAATAAATCAAAATATATCCTCGTGCATATTGCTACAGCCTAACCCCACCACAAATAAGCCCGTACCCCACAGCTGGTTCCTATCTGCTTTAGGGAACGCAGAGGAGAAGCACAGCTGTGCAGAGACAAATAAAGAGATGGTGCTTTCTCCACCCTTGGTTACGGGAATAGCTTTGAGCCAGAGCTGGTTGGGGGAATTCTGCTGGAACTGTGTTCTGCTGAAATATGCAGTTCCACTCCACTCCAGTCGAGCTGTCTAGCAGAACGAGATGGGTCTGCCAGGGTTTTATTTGGAAAGAAAAATGAGGGGAGCGGGAGAGAAGTTGGATTGTCAAAACATCCCATCCTATTAGCCTTGAAATGAAGGTTTTCTGTTTTAATCACTTTTTGCTGTAACTTTTTGCATTACAATAGAGAATGTCAAAAGTTCCTACTGATGCTGGATGCTTCTTTTGACAGTACTGTATTTTACTTTTGTGGCACGTATAATTTTTTTTTTTTTTTTTTTTTGTGAGTTTATCCAAATGGATTGCCCTGCATCCAAATTGCTCCGCTGTCTTGCACTGCAAGGACGTGTTTGCAGATGCAGTTTGACTGAAGCAAAATCTGTACATTGGAGGGAGGGGTAGGAAACCACCGAAGCAAAACAAGCAAAGTTATCCCTGCTTGTATCCTTCACGTGCATGAAGCAGAAAGGGCTGCCGCCAAGGCCAGGGAGGCAGCAGTATAAAAACAACCCGTGCATGGACAGAAGCACGCAGAGTGAAATGCTAGAGATATGCGGGCTCGTGCTTGGATAAATCATCTCTGGTTATCAGTAACAGATGCCTGAGCTGAGGTTGGGGCCTCACTGCATGATAGATAAAGGACAACCGCTATCAGGAGCAGCGCTTCAAAGTTAGCCCTGGCAAACCTAAATTAGGGTAACAGTAGCCTGAGGCCTCCCTACAAGGAGAAGCGGGGGTGTCCGGAGGACTACTTGGCCCATCAATAAGTGGGTGCCCCTTGGGAGGTTCCCCATTTGCTCATCAGATGTGATGCTGAAGGCCACACGGCAAAATTCGCAGGGCCTCCATGTGGTGGCCACCAAAGCTCCCGAGGGTCGCAACGGCCTTGTGAGATATGTGCTCACCACCGGCTGAGCTTTGGGAACCAATGGCATGGGGCAAGTTCCTCCCCTGTCACAGGCTTATTAGGGGATACTGGTGTTAAGTGGGATGAGCCCAGGTTTGCCCAGGTCACTGGGGAGTTCCCATTAATGGTGTTAGTGGCTTTGTGCCCCTGGAGGACAACGGAGGCAGATGGAGACCTGCTGGGGAACGGGATCTGGCAGTTCAGGCTAAAGTGGAGAATGGAGATCTCTAGGATTGTTGTTCTGCATATTCGACCAGCGCTGAATTCACTTGAAAAGACAACAACTGCCTTCGGGGGGATGAGGGTGTGGAAAGTTGGCAGCTTTCACTCCCCAGAAAAAGGCATAATGAGAGCCAGTGGCTGGAAGCTGATGCTAGGGAAATTCACATGTGAAACAGGGAGCAAATTTAACTAGGTGAACAATTAAACATGGGAGCAAATTATTTCTGAAATGACGGATTTTGGAACTACATGAGTCACTATGTTTTTAGTTCAGCCAACAAACCAAAAATACTGAAAAATCCCACGTTTGGCTCAGCCTGAAGCAAAGTGAGATTTTTTCCCCTACTTTTTCCTGCTTCAGCAACACCAAAAATTAATATTGAATTAAATAAATTAATATTGAATTAACTTTTTTTCTCTTCCCAGGGACAAAACCTTTTGATTCCATGGAGGGTCCTCTAACAAAAGCAAGCGACCAGACTAATAGGTAACATTTAAGTGCCATTCTCCAAAGTAGCATGGCAAAAGCAGTACCTTCTCTCTTCCTCAGCAGCCTGGTGAGTCAAGTGCTTGCCCAGAGTGTGGCCACAGATCAGTGCTTCCCTCCATCTCAGGACACTTGTCCAGTGTTGTTTTGGGATGCCGCCCACATCCTCATTGGGAAAGATTTGCTCTGTAGAGGCGAACAGCAGCTGGTGGCAGACCACAGGGTAGGGAAAGCAATAGGAAGACCAGGGAGATGGAGGAGGTGATATTTGGGATATGGGAGTGGGAGAGAGGAGGCAGCAGCTGTGAAGTCTGGCTATAAAAAGGTCGGGAGCTGCTGCAACGGGTCCTCTGGGGGGGAGGTCTCTGTCCTTATTGATGCCGTTCTAAATATGTCTTGGAGCTGAGATTGCAGCCAGGTTTTCTCTGTCACCACCAGACTATAGTAGTTCTCTCTTTTGCTTTCCATTTCCCAAGACATCAGCCCCAAATTTCTCTGACTTGGGGATGACCAAAAGCACATCAGTTAGTGGATAAATGCTTCATGCTCTAAAATGCCCAAGTTCCTCATTTTCTCTTTTCTCATTCAGGAACAGATGCTTCTTGGAAAGAGGAGATCTTGTCTGACTGGCAGGCTTGGTGCACGCATTTGGGAGGCTCTTGGTTTAGGCCAGAAATGAATAGCTTCTCTATACTTGGAGGCCACCTTTGTTCCCAGCAGAGGTTTGGAGGCCACCACACTGACAGCAGTGTTTGCATGATGCTCCGTCTAACAAAAGAACCCTGCCTGACCCAATTACGGCTGAATTCCCCTACTTCCAAAACAGGCACAGCCATGTGCTCAACCTGCTTGGCTTGTATTCCCTAAATCCATGGCATAGCCCCGGGCGGGAACAGAGTAATGCTCCCATCTGCCCTCAGAGGCAGACGTAGGGCTGAACATGCCAGTGGAGGAGAACTCTTGCATAGATGCCTTCCTTTTGCAGGTCAGCTCATCTCTTTGTCCATCAAGGCTGCAGTCTTGTCCCCACAGCAGAGCTGTGGGGTGAATACCCATCACGCTCCAGGCTCAGCTGAGCCCATACCCGGTGCTGACAGTACAAAGGGAAATAAAGTTTCTCTAAAGAAATTTACCCTATGGCTGGGGATGTTCTTACCATCAGGTCCTTACACAGAGGTCCTTGGTGAGAGGGTTAATTTTACCTCCTAAAAATACCTTGGGGTCAATTTAGAGCAGGTTGCTTGAGGACTTGCGCAGGTGAGTTTTGAATACATTCAAGGATGAAAATGCCCCCATCTTTAAGTTCCTGCTGCAATGTCTGACCACCTTCATGGTGAGTTGAAAGGTCTCCCCTTCTCAAGGATGAACAAGCCCCACACTTACCCTGTCCACCTGCGTCCTCTACTCCAAATCTGACCAACTCAGTGGGCTATGCTGGACTTGCTCCGTATACCCATGTCTGTCTTGTACTGGTCAGCTCAAACTGGACCCAGTAAGCAGAGAGGGTCTCACAAATGCTGAACAGAGGAAAAACTCCCTGTCCTCGACTGCCTGGCTGCGCTCGTGCTGATACAATCCGTGACATAGTTTTCTCCTCCACCCCTGAGCTGTCAACCTGTTGCAGCTATGGCTGAACCAAAGAAAGTTTGAGAACCTTTTAATGGGAGAATGGAGAGGTAAATAAAGGAATTAGTAAACAAGTTTACCACTAACCACTCTTGTCTACCTGCTGCTAGTAACCACACAGGCAGCACTGAGTCTTGAGGGCAGATCCAGAGTAGTCTTAAAGATGTACATACCTGTTTGCAGGATGGGGCCAAAACTGGTTCAGAGTCTCCTTATGTCAGCTCTTGGCAGGAGGGCAAAATGAACCCTTCGTGGCCAGCAGGTACGGCGAACGGAGGGCCTGAGCCTACACCTGAATGGCCCAGAGGTGTACAAACCAGCAGATTCCCCCCAAAGGTCAGTGGGAATATGGAACAAAAACCCAAAATTGCAGAATTTTGTCTAAAAATAGACAAGATAGAGCATATAGGTGGCAATGCTTTGAATAATGATGATGGGAAGATTGTTTCTGCTGGGTAAAGTGAATCGTATGGGGGCACACAAACTTCCCCAGAGTTTCCTTCTTTTTAGCCAAACCCAAACTTTGGCACCTACTTCCCCTCCTCCCCTCAGTTGAGGCTCTTTGAAAAAAAATACAAAAAAAAGTTCACATTGCGCTGTACCCAAGGCTGTTTAACCACAGAAATCGCACCAGCTAGACGCTAATAGATCATTTTATCCCTTGCTGTTTCTAGGGATGCAAAGGAAAAGGAGCTCTGTTCCTTTAAGCTAGCAGAAAGCTTCTTTAGATTCAGGTGGAGTCAAGCCTTCCTGGGCTATAAAGTTGCAGGGAGAGGCAGGGGCAGCAGCTGTTTTGCTTAGATCTTAGCAAGCCTCCAGTCTCACCATGGTAAGAGCATGCCTTCTA
Source organism: Charadrius vociferus (assembly GCF_000708025.1). Taxonomy (NCBI): domain Eukaryota; kingdom Metazoa; phylum Chordata; class Aves; order Charadriiformes; family Charadriidae; genus Charadrius; species Charadrius vociferus. The sequence continues at coordinate 12,206,373 of NW_009647856.1, read as the reverse complement.
TTTGTATTAGTCTAAACTTAAAATATAGACCATATATTTTCCAAGTGTACTGAGCTAAACAGCTTGCTTGCTCTTTTTCTCTCCTTTCTCTTGGGGATGTTAATTACAAACAGCTTTGTTTGATTGCTGATTACCTTATGGTTCATTGATTCAATGTTTGCTCCTTATAAGGGAAAAGTGAGGGACTTGGTTGGAGAAGAGCTATTTAAGTGGCCTCTTGTTGCTTTTCATTCTGAGTTTGCAGCTCCTGAGGTGGGGTCTGTAGGGTTGCAAAGTTTCTGTCTCTTTAATGCAAGTTGGGTTTTACTTTTTTGGGGGGGAACCAGCACATCTTGATACACAGCTATGTGATAGACTAAAGTTTAAGTTTTGACACTGCTGGCACTTTTCCCGAAGTTTAGCACTTCAACTCTCACAGTGCCACAGGGAACTAGTGCAACTTGTAGAGTCCTTTAGGGTTTTTTTATTTCCTTAGGAGTGAGCTGCCATGTTGCCTTTGTCTGCTACAAACCCTTGGGATTAGATATTAAATGAATAAAGCTCCCCTTTCCTTCTCACTTTATAATTGAATCTTTGCTCTAAAGAGTTCACAGCTGTGAAACTGAAGTGGATTGATCTGATTACTAAAAAACTGCAACTCTGAACAGTGCTGGCTGATGTAGCTGAAACTTTTTGTAAAGAATAACGCAACTGTCACCTTATTGGGAATGCAAAAAAAAAAGTAACATGCTGGAAAATCTGATGGTGTCCCTTTGCATGTTGCAAATGGAAGGAAACTTCAAAGTAACTCCTAGCGAGTCAGCTTTTTGAACTTTTCCTTTTATCTGCTGACTTCTAGAGTCTGTCTTCGCTATAAAACAGTTAAACGTTTACATGGTATTTCCAATGGGAAAATCAGCTGGACAACAATAGGCTGCCTATAGCCAGAGTCTGTAAAATGCAGTTCATCTTGATGTAAATGTCGGAGACCTGGGATCTCAAAAAAACCTGCTGGCATATTTTAGAGGCGGGGGGGAACCTGCAGAAAAAAAAAGCTGCACTTTTTCCCTTCCAGCAGGCCCCTCTTGTATAATTTTTTTTTTTTTTTCTTTTTCTTTTTTTTTTTTTTTTTTTTTTTTGTTGTTCCCATTCCCTGTGCTCTGGGCTGAAAATACCAGTGCTCCCTTGAAGCAGGTGCTGGGACTAGGGAACTGGGAGAGGATAGTGAGTGGAGCAGCTGTCCCAGCTTGCGCTGGCGAAGTGGCCGTGCCGCTGACCCTTGCAAATTGTGGTGAGGAGCTATTGCAACCATCTTGCGGAGAGGGATGGGCAAATGGCAGTCAGCATTTCCCACATAGTGCAAATATCAACTCAGAGAGGGAGGACTTAAACACAGCCTCCACGCCCAGCAGAACTGGTGGTCTCAGCCCAGACTGGGATTAAGTGGTGTTTAGCCAGCTGTGGGTAAAGGGGTTGGTGTCCCTCTGTGGTACCAGGAGCATTCATCCAGTTGGTGTCTAGCTTTACAGTGGATGACCTGGGCATGTGGTGGCTATCGGAGTTGCTTGATGGCTGAGAAGTATCGTGGGACATCTGTGCTTGGAGACTAAGAGGGGAGAAGTTGCATTGCATCTTTCTCCTCATGGCTACTGCCTCGAGTACTTGGTGCCCTGGACTGTCTAACATTACTTAGAGGGTAGTGACTTTCAAGGGACAGCGTCCCTCTGGTAGGATAGTTATGCCTAGGGTTGTGCACACACAGAGTGTCCTCTCAGCCCTGAGACAATTGGGTTGTCAGTGGCGTTTGTTATGCTCTGCTCAAGGTGGGCTACTCGGAGTAGGGGAGCTGGGCTTATCTGTGGAGAACCCCAGCTCTGGGTAGGACTGGGCGGTGGTGTGAAAAGAACCCAACTGCTCAACAATGCTACAGATAATGGGATCAGCCGCACTGCTTGCCATCCCCAGGTGGGATCACCGGTTCCCTTTCATGGTGATCCTTTGAGAAGCAGCACCGCCCCGTGCCATGCATGGCAGTAATTGGGAGTCTCTGCTTGGGCGCTGAGACATGAGCCTCTGTCATCGCTGCAGCAGTGCTTTGATCTTAGGGTAGTGGAAACAGCAGAGAGGCCAATTACCCAGGGAAGCATGCAACCATCAAAAGTCCCCAAAGAGTCTCCAGAAGACACCAGTACCTCCAATACTGCCCTGGAGTTAGTTAGAGGCTCCTGGAGGGTGACCTGGTTAAATAAGGACTCCGAGCCTCTCCCCAGGTGTCAGCCTGCCCTTGTTTTGGCCCCAGGCAACTGCTGGTTTCCTCCAACCTTGTTTCCCACTGTGACTCCCAGCTTGGCTCTGGGTTTCCCAAGCTTGGCTTCTCCCTGCTTGGTGCAGAGCTATTTTTAATGAAGGAGCCCAGAGCTGTTGTCCCTGATGCCCTGCTTCTCTGGGACCCAGGGGACTGACAGCTTGTCCACTCCATGGCAGGGCCAGTCGAGCACTGAGCGAGGAGCCAGTGCTGCTCAGCTGCTTCCTGCCTCAGTGTGAAGCCCATCACCTCCTTCCTTCCTCCTCCCCTGGGCTGGGAGAGCCCTTCCTAGGGATGCTATGTCTGCGGCTCGGCTGTGTCCAGCTGCCCAGCAGATCATGGTTTGATCCTCGCTCCAACTCCCGGCGGTGGGCGGAAACTGCCTGTTTCCCTCATCATCCGCAGTAGCAAATGGCTCAAACAAGAAGCGTGGGGGCTAGTGCTCAGTCACAGGATGTCTAAAAATCGCCTTAACAAGCCATTTCCCCTTCCAGAGGGAGTGCATTTCCATCCACATCGGGCAGGCTGGCGTGCAGATGGGCAATGCCTGCTGGGAGCTGTACTGCCTTGAGCACGGGATCCAGGCGGATGGGACGATTCCTGGCCCCAAGCAGGTGAAACCTGTGGAGCTGAATTCCGAACAAGTGGATTCTTCTTTTGAGACCTTCTTCTGTGAGACAGCATCTGGGAAGCACGTGCCCCGAGCAGTGTTCATAGACTTGGAGCCCACTGTCATCGGTAATAGTGGGGTAGCTGGGTGTTGTGGTATCTTTAACCATGATTCCTGATCCTTTTTTCCTTGGAGCTTCTGTTGCTGCCCATATTGCCCAGCAGCTCTCACTCCTCTGCTCTAGTAAATTGTCTCCAGCCATCAGAAGGAGACAGAGTTTGCATTTCCAAATGGACCCAGGAGTGACAAACCCATTACTCTTATTATACTGACTTGTCTTTAGTTGATCCCTCCTTTCAAGAGACCTGCTGTCTCGAGCAGGCTCCTCAGCGGGTATAAAGTGGCATGGGTTTATCAACCTCAGTGGTTCTGAACTGAATTACACCATCCTATTACCTGATGTGGCACATCTGGTTTTAATACTACCCGTGAAGCATCTTTGGGCAGATGGGTGCCACAAATGTCATGGTTCTCTGGAAACTGGGTGTCTTGCTACTGCAAGCTGTCTACTTCTCCTTCCACCTCCATTAATGATCTCTGGGGGTTTTACTTGATCATGGCACTTTAATTTGATTTAGAGTACCTTCCTAGAAATCAAATTCTTTTTTTGCTCGAGGAACTGGTGGAAATTACTCCCAACCACCTGCATCCATCTACCTGCTTCTGCCTTCTAGGCTTTTTCTGGGTGTTTGCCCCTATCTTATCATCTAGGATGTCTGACTCATTATTTCATGTAATGGAAGGAATGTAGACTTTTGTTTTGGTTCCACTTAATTTTTAGGCACCTTATCAAGGCACTAAATTGGCAACTTGGTGAGCAAGCCAGTAGAATATGAAATGTATCCAATATTGAGACTAAGTGGGTTTACATACCCGCTGGAGGTGTCTCCGACCACATTGACTGTGTGGAGCCTAGAGAAACTGCTCCTAATACCTGTCTTCCTAAGGTGCCTGAAGCTGGGTTGGGTACACCTAGCAGACATGTCAACATTGGGGGCACTCTGTCTCCTCTTCAGTGTGCTGTTGAGCAGAGGATGGAGGAGGTAGTGCTTCCAGCCACCTCCAGATGCTTTGCAACGAGCAGAAACACAAGATGCATGTGGTAACTGTAATCCTGCAATAATGTTGGAAATACAGGCGGTGTCCTAACTCTTTAAACCAAAGTACATTAGGATCTCAAAGTGGCTGCTGGGCAAAGATGGAGGAGGTATAGTAGGACCTTGACAAATTAACCTGGACAGGGTTATTCTTACCCCTTCCTTATTCCCAGTCTGAACTAACCATGCCACGACTGTCATCTCACATGGGCTCCTGTTAGATTTGCTACGTGTTTTACTCTGTCACACTAATGTCTAGAACCTGTAACTGTGTGCTGCTCTTCATGACTGCTCCTCCTTGTGTAGATGAGATCAGGACTGGGCCCTACCATGCGCTTTTCCACCCTGAGCAGCTCATCAGTGGCAAGGAAGATGCTGCCAACAACTATGCCCGCGGCCACTACACCATTGGAAAGGAGATTATAGACACTGTCCTCAGCAGAATTCGTAAAATGGTAAGAAAAAAAACCCAGTCTTTCTCTTAAATGACACACCATGAACAATACAATTAAACTTTAGGTTCGGGGTAAAAGTCTTAAAAGAAAAAACACTTTATGTGAGCTCCAAGGGCTGCTGCTGCTGTGATTAGGTTTGGGGCTCAGTAAAGCAAGAGGCCCTTTGAACCTGTGTATCTGCCCTAAAAGCAACAGTCATTACATATCATGTATGTGTGAAGTGGCACAACACGAGACCTAAGGGATAGAAGAGAAGGACTTTTGATCACAGGGAAACCACACCCTGGTTGTGCAATTGCGGGTATTAATTTTAAATGGACAATTGGTAGCCAGGGTGGGTAGACCAAACTCCACATTTGATAGGTGTGAAGCAGGATTGTAACAACGTCCTCGGTTGCCTGACAGTGAAATGTTTTTGAGATGTTGCCTGAGAGTTTAGGACCCACATGCTACCTCCCATCCCTTCTCAGGCACGGAGGTATTCACTGAGCTGCTAATGGAGCGATTTGCCAAGAGGTTCCATCCTACCATGCAGAGCTACCTATGGCAGCTCCATGGAAATGCTGCAGTTGATTAACAAGTATATTTAAGATGCTTAGGAGGGTGACATACTGAGTGAATCCACTCTAGGGATTGGGTGCACTCTGGCCAGTAAGTGCTTTAGGCAGAATTGATGACTTTATTAATTGGGGTAGTTATTCCACTCCTCAACAGAGAGAGGTAAATATACATTATTCTGCTGCAGGCTGACCAGTGCAGTGGCCTCCAAGGGTTCCTGGTCTTCCACAGCTTCGGGGGAGGCACAGGCTCCGGGTTCACCTCCCTCCTCATGGAGAGGCTCTCTGTGGAGTACAGCAAGAAGTCCAAGCTGGAGTTCTCTGTGTACCCAGCCCCACAGGTCTCCACAGCAGTGGTGGAGCCCTACAACTCCATCCTCACCACCCACACCACCCTGGAGCACTCGGACTGCTCCGTGTCCTCCATCACGGCCTCCCTGCGCTTCGATGGGGCCCTGAATGTCGACCTGACGGAGTTCCAGACCAACCTGGTGCCGTACCCCCGCATCCACTTCCCACTGGCCACCTATGCCCCTGTCATCTCGGCCGAGAAGGCTTACCATGAGCAGCTCTCGGTGGCCGAGATCACCAATGCCTGCTTTGAGCCGGCCAACCAGATGGTGAAGTGTGACCCGCGGCACGGCAAGTACATGGCATGCTGCCTGCTGTACCGCGGGGACGTGGTGCCCAAGGATGTCAATGCCGCCATTGCCACCATCAAGACCAAGCGCAGCATCCAGTTTGTGGACTGGTGCCCCACTGGTTTCAAGGTGGGCATCAACTACCAGCCGCCCACGGTGGTGCCCGGGGGGGACCTGGCCAAGGTGCAGCGTGCCGTGTGCATGCTGAGCAACACCACGGCCATTGCCGAGGCCTGGGCCCGCCTGGACCACAAGTTTGACCTGATGTATGCCAAGCGAGCCTTTGTGCACTGGTACGTGGGGGAAGGCATGGAGGAGGGGGAGTTCTCCGAGGCCAGGGAGGACCTGGCTGCCCTGGAGAAGGATTATGAGGAGGTTGGAAGGGACTCAGCAGATGGAGAAGAAGATGAGGCTGATGAGGATGAGTATTAACAAACTGCAGTCTGTTCTTAATGAAGTCAAACCTCAGATGAAATACAAACCCGCTGTCATCAGGCTAAACTGGTCCTGAGTGCCTGGAGGTGCTAAAGGATTATCCTGAACCTCAGTGCTACTGTTTGACGTATTATACCTTTTCTGCTTGCATAGTCTCTGTGCTCATAGCGCACTTCTGTAGCATGGGCGTCTCAAGCTTTATCACGCTGCTCTTTATCGATGAGTGAAGCTGAATAGGTGCCTGGCTTAGTGCTGGGGGCGCATCCTGCCTGGGCAGAGGATCCTGGTTCCTAGTCCAGGGGAATGTGGCAAGCTGCCTGCTTTGGCTGGAATGGCAAACTCTTGCTCTGGCTTTTACTGTAAAAGCACCTTTTAATTAGAAATGTACCTGTACACTTCTATGCAACCCTTTTGTATTTGAATAAAGACTTTTTTTTTTTTTGCTTTGAGTTCTTTGGATTTAATCAGGTTGTTTGTGTGGGGAGGTCCCTGCTGCATGGGTGCTGTCTTGGGGAGAAGAGCAAATGGTGATAAGGGTGTGCTCTGGGTAGGCCATCTGTGAGGATCATCAACCATAATTATTGCTGTGAGGAAAACGTCCTATATCCTGCAGGCAATTGACTGTCTGGAGCTGGATGCTGTTCTTCTGACCCTGAAGAGCAGCCCAGAGGAAGTGTGTTTGAGAGCAGTCAGGGAATCCCCGTTTGACCAGTGCCAAGTGGGGGCTGGTGCCTGGGTAAAGAGCACCTTTCTGGTAGGGTTTTGCCTCTCACTGTCTCTGGTGAAGCTGACTTGTTGCCTGAGCAAGTCCTGGCTGTTGGGGCAGTGCTGTAGCTCTGGGCTGGGGTCTCTGGAGCTGTTTGAGTTGGTGTGAGTGTGAAACCAGCCCCATGTGCCTGGGGTTGGAGTTTGCCCTGGGGAGGTGAGCCAGGTCCATGTGATGGGGTGACTCAGGAGGAAAAGCAATGAAATACCCATGATAAGATATGGAGCGGGAGGGTTCATAAGCCTGTGGGACGGGAGAATGGCTGGATCCATACTGCACTGTCTCTGGGTGCCCTGCACATTGGTGTTGCATTATGCTTTGTGTTTGTTGTGTGCCACAGTCCCACCTCCACCCCCTGTAGCTATAGCCACCCTCTCCCCTGATGGGGGTATGATTCCAGAGGTGTTCCCAAAGTAATGTGCTGGAAGGTACAGCCAGGGATGGTTTGAGGGATGGGGAGGTGTTGCTGTGTCCTATACTTGGGAGACAGATGTGGGAGGACCCCAGAGCTCATTGTTGGTTGCTGTTAGCCCAGAAAGCAGGACTGGGTGGCAGCT
>NW_009647856.1:12196633-12198784 GCF_000708025.1 Charadrius vociferus | reverse complement strand
CAGGAATGGGTGGTAGATGGACCCCTAGGAAGATTCTTGATGGGCTGAAACCTGCTCCGTGCACAAGTCACTGCTGTGGAATTGCCTGAGCAATGTCAGGCATGTCCCATTGCCGTCAGGGAGGGTGAGCAGACTACCCTCTGAGGCTGCTCCTTCTGGGGATGGTCCTCTCCATCTTTGGCTCTGTTCTGCTGATGGAGCCCCTTGAGACACCCCAAAGTTGCTGGGGCTCAGTGGGCCTCCTCTTATCAGTCCTAGGTGGTCACTTTCTACCCCCTAGATTCCTGGGGATGGGGCCAACCCACCTCCTGGGTTTCCACTTGGTTGTCCCCACACCATGCCCCTAGCATTGACAATGACCCTCACAAGGGAACGGTAACCACTCCATTTGCCAGAAATGAGACTGTTCAGGGCTCAAAGATGCTTTCCAAAAGAACAAAGATGATTTCTGTCTCTGTGCCCACAGGTACGTGTGCTGGGAAGTTTCCAGGCACGGTCTTGAGAGCTGCCACATTTCCTTGGTGGCTTCATTCTCCACAGACAGCTAGGACTGGAAGCCACTGGTTTGGTCCCCCCAAAATGTGAGTGACAGCAGGCTAGGGGAACACATGAGGTGACCATCACTCCCACTTGCATCCACAAGCCAACCCAATGTGACTGAGCAAGGGCAGGAGCATATCCATGTGCATCTACAGCTTGGAAAACAATCAACACAGCACTGAGGCTGATGTAATTGGAGCAGTTGTGTATTACTGAAGCCAATTGTTCTTGTATGTCCATCAGCACAGACCTGCTCCTGCCCTCCCACAAACACAGCAAGGGAGAGAAAGAAAGGATTTTCCTTGGAGAGAAAGCAATCCCATGGCTTTTGAGGAGTTGGCATCTCCAGCTCTGTGGCCATGGCCTCTCCATGAGTGGTGGATCCTCCAGACGCACACCCAAGAGCAGCACAGGTTCCATTGCACAGCTTCAGCTTGATTTCCCCTACCTGTGTGATGGAGTAGCAAAGCGGGTCATAAAAAAGTGTCCACTAAACAACACCACATGAAGCAACCTGAAGGATCCATGGTTCCACCATGTTGCTCCAGCCCATTCACCACCATTTGTTCACTGCTGCATTATTGCAGTAATGGTTGATCACAGGGCAGATTTGTCCATCATTGTCTTACAGGGAGGAGGCTCAAAGTGCCTGTAGAGCTCTGCCACTATCTTCTCGCAAGGTCTTGGCCAAGTTCCCTCTTTCTTGGTGCTATCCAACCCTGATCCAGCAGGGCTTTAATAACCCCCACCTCCCACCACCCTTGCCTGAAAGTTGTTTAAGCTTTCATCCAGTGTAACCCAGAACCAACACTGTCAGCCCTTCAATCACAGCCTGGCTGCAGCTCCAGCTTGCCCACCATAACCCAGCCAGCTCCTTTTCTTGGAGGACAGGAGACTTCCCAATGAAGAAATCATCTGCTCCAGACTGGGGAATCTGCAGAGGTCAAAGTTACATCCCTTTTTTCCAGCTCATTAGCTGTCTGCAGGGATTCTTGCATCAAGTCTGGGGAGCAGCCATCACCCAGCACAGGAAGGAGGAATTCTAACTGGGGAGATGGCTCCGTGCTTTAGAACTTAGAGCTAGGACATGGTTTGGTTGCTTTTGCAGGGGTCTGACAGACAGCAGAGGTATTTGAATTCTCATCCTCAACTCCAGTTAGACTTCCAGGCAGTTCCAGTCCTGGCGGCTGGAAACGGATTGCTTTAGCAGGGTTCTGCATGGCAGCAGGGGACCGGAGAAGCCTGGTCCTACTCCCAGGTATGCCTTGGAGCAGAGAGCAGCACAGAATACCCAGAGTCAACTGTGACTGATCACACGGAGAGGCCATGGGGAGCCAGCGCCCAAGTGGAATCATCTCCCTAATGATAGTTTTAACCCCAGCAGTTCCACCCCAGGGCAGATGGGTCACATCATGCTGTCACCCACTCCAGTTCACAGGGCTCACCTCAGCATCTACAAGCAGGAAAGCCCTATGGGTAGGACTGCAGTGATGTCCTGGTTCCGGCAGGGATGGGGTTAATCTCCCCAGGAGCCGGCAGGGGGCAGGTATTCCATACCACGTGACCCATGCCCGGGCTATAAGAGGAGCTAGCCGGGGCGAGGAGCGGAGT
>NW_009647856.1:12098617-12191204 GCF_000708025.1 Charadrius vociferus | reverse complement strand
TGTCCTGGTTCCGGCAGGGATGGGGTTAATCTCCCCAGGAGCCGGCAGGGGGCAGGTATTCCATACCACGTGACCCATGCCCGAGCTATAAGAGGAGCTAGCCGGGGCGAGGAGCGGAGTCGCCACTCGGGGGTGGGCTGCGGCGGTGCGGACTCTTTTAACCCACGGGTTTGGCCCTGTCATTTTCTTTTTCCACGACTGTGGGAGTTGTGCGAGCGGCTGCGTGGTTCTTTGTTGCTGGCTGAGGCCAAACCACGACAAGTGACCAAGGCAACACGGGAACCATCCTACAGCCACCACCCCCACCCCACCATAAACCAGTTAGGTGGCACATCAAGACAGGAGAATATGTTTTGCTGGTCACCATTTATTCAGCCAGCTTTGTGCTTTCACATGTCTTGAGTTGCTTTTGGCCAAGCTGCAGAGTTTCCAAGTCACATTTCCTCAGACCTTCTCTAGAAGGAACTGCAAAACTGGCATCCAAAAATCTTCATCCAAGCTGCCTTCCCACAGGTAAAAAGGCTATTCCTCATCACACTCCCCTCCATCTGCTGAGTCCCTTCCAACCTCCTCATAATCCTTCTCCAGGGCAGCCAGGTCCTCCCTGGCCTCGGAGAACTCCCCCTCCTCCATGCCTTCCCCCACGTACCAGTGCACAAAGGCTCGCTTGGCATACATCAGGTCAAACTTGTGGTCCAGGCGGGCCCACGCCTCCGCAATGGCCGTGGTGTTGCTCAGCATGCAGACAGCCCGCTGCACCTTGGCCAGGTCGCCCCCGGGCACCACCGTGGGAGGCTGGTAGTTGATACCCACCTTGAAGCCCGTGGGGCACCAGTCCACAAACTGGATCGACCGGCGTGTTTTAATGGCTGCAATGGCTGCGTTCACATCCTTGGGCACCACATCGCCCCGGTACAGCAGGCAGCACGCCATGTACTTGCCCCGGCGTGGGTCACATTTCACCATCTGGTTGGAGAACTCAAAGCAAGCGTTGGTGATCTCCGGCACCGACAGCTGCTCGTGGTAGGCTTTCTCTGCCGAGATGATGGGTGCATAGGTGGTGAGCGGGAAGTGTATCCGTGGGTACGGTACCAGGTTGGTCTGGAATTCAATCAGGTCAACATTCAAAGCACCGTTAAATCTCAAGGAGGCAGTGACCGATGAGACGATCTGCCCAATCAGCCTGTTGAGGTTGGTGTAGGTGGGACGCTCGATGTCCAGGTTGCGGTTGCAGATGTCATAGATGGCCTCGTTGTCCACCATGAAGGAGCAGTCCGAGTGCTCCAGGGTGGTGTGGGTGGTGAGGATGGAGTTGTAGGGCTCCACCACTGCTGTGGAGACCTGTGGGGCTGGGTACACAGAGAACTCCAGCTTGGACTTCTTGCTGTACTCCACAGAGAGCCTCTCCATGAGGAGGGAGGTGAACCCGGAGCCTGTGCCTCCCCGAAGCTGTGGAAGACCAGGAACCCTTGGAGGCCACTGCACTGATCAGTCTGCAGCACCAGAGAAAGAGCCAGAAGGACCTAGTTACTGGAGTTATTCTGGTCTCATTGGACTTCAATGAAGCTAAAGTACTCTGTTCAACCATCAAGTTGAAAGCTTTTATTTTTTCCCCCCTCTTACTACTGCTTACACACAGTTTCCACTTCGAACAGATGAGATCTCTTAGACACAGAAAATGCAGCTGCTTTTAAATCATCTCCCCTTTGAGCAGGAAGAAAGGCCTGGCCTGAGAGTGACACACTGGGTGAGATAGACACCCGTGATTGCAGCAGTCAAGAATATTAGGAAAACTCTGAAGATCACTAAGAGGGCATCTCTAGTCCCTTCTTTTCCCCTTGAGCAACGAGCAAGATGCACACCCACGTGCATCCCATCATTTTGCTCCAGATCACAGTGGCATGGTCAAGTTGACCAAGAACTGCTTGCCTTTCCTCCCCCTTGCATCTCTTGATGGCCAGGACAATAGCCACCAGAGTGTTAATGCAGAAGACCCTCCACAGCATTGTTACCATTTTCCGAGCCTTGTCAACAACAAAGTCAATGATCTCCATCCCAATGCTGTAGTGGCCCCGAGCATAGCTGTTGGCAGCATCTTCTTTGCCGCTGATGAGCTGGTCCGGGTGCAAGAGCGTGCAGTAGGTCCCAGTCCTGATCTCATCTGGAAGAAATTGATGTCTCATGAGTGTCACTGGCAGAAGATCCACTGTCTACCAAGTTGCTTGCACTAATTAAGATGCAGTTTCATATGGAAGCTGGCAGCAGTTTGGGTGGCCAACACTACACTTCAGGGCAGAGAAGGTATTCCCCACTCTTACCCCCGCAAGAAGTCTGGAGACATTGCGTGACTTGACTTACCAATGACAGAGGGCTCCAGGTCAACAAACATTGCTCTGGGCACATACTTCCCTGAGCCCGTCTCACTGAAGAAGGTCCCAAAGGAAGAGCCTGCTTGCCCTGAGGACGCAGTGGAGGAGATGATGCCATCTGGCCCAATGCCATGCTCCAGGCAATACAGTTCCCAACAGGAATTGCCCGTCTGGACACCAGCCTGGCCAATGTGGACAGAAATGCACTCCCTCTGCACGGGGATGGGAGAGAAGAGGAGGTTATGAATGTGCACTGAGGAATTAGACTAAGGCTGGCGCTTCTGGTTGCCTTATATGTGGCCAACAATTGACAGACAAGAGGAGCATTAGCCCACTTGGTGGCAGCCAGGGTGCTTTCTCCGTAGCAGGCACCCAAGAGCTGCTGAACAAGCAACAACTGAGCATTAGCCTTTCAGAGGGACGTTGCCATCTCCCACCAAGGCAGACGCAGAGATTAGGGCATTGTGATAGGTCCCTCTGCATCCCACCATTCTCATTACACTGCTCAACAGCCCTGTTCCCAGGAGCAGGCCACCAAGCCCAGCTCCTGAACCTACAGCACATGGGAGCTGTCAAGTCCAACTGCTCATGGTTTCTTCTCTTTGCTCTGTCGATCCTGCCTTGGGGCAGAAGACAGGGCACAGACAGCCTTCCAGGGTACTTCACCTGGGGCACAGGGAATGATTCAGCCCAGCCAGTCTTAGGCAGCAGTGGAAAAACTTCCGCCCCAGGTCCTTCCCAGGGAGGTAGAGGTAGACGTCTCCCCACCCACATGGACAGCAACAGCAGCAGAGGACCTCTACCTCTATCTGATGGGAGAAGCCTGTGCTGTTGGGCTTTGAGTATTGACTGTCAGAGCAGTTTCTCATCTCCGTTTAGAGCAGATGCAGCCCCACAGAATCAGCTGGCTGAAGCCAGCTAGAGAGGATCCAAGCTAGGACGGGTAGGGACCAATTCTTCATCTTCTCCATACTAGACTAGCAGTTGCCCCATGAAGCAACTGCTCTTGGCTTGAACTGAAAGGAGGAGTCCTCGTGCAGAAGGTGTGGTTGAGCTCTTGAACTCCTTGGCACAGGAGGCTGTGAAAACCAGGCTGTTGGGTTCAGAAAGGCTAAACTAGAGACTTCCACTGAGGTTTACTGGGGGGAAAAACCTGCACATCCAATTCAGGAAGCCCTGAGCTACAAGGTAGGGAAGTCTCAGATGGGGTTACCAAAGGCTTAGTCTGCCCTTACAACCCGCTTTTAGCTGTGGCCTGAGCAGCATGCTGGGCTGCTGGAGACCCAGCACAGCAACTCTCAAATTATCTTCTTGCAAGAATCCTGGCACAGCAGGAGCTCTACCAACACAGGAACAGGGCAGCAACAACCTACACGAGCGCAAAGGGTCCTACCCTGAGAGTTGAGATCTAATGTATTGGTCCTCAGCCACCACTGTATTCCTTACCCTACACAAACAGTTCCAGGACAGCCATAGCAACCCCCCACCCCAGGGCCAGAACAGCGATGCTGAGCCAATCTCCACAAGGAGAGACCTTCATTCCCTGCTCCAGATATGCCCCAGCCTCACAGCAGCACCAGATGCGCACCTAGCTCAGTCTTGGATCAGATATGTCATGGTTTAACCCCACCAAGACCTTCAAAGTACCTTCATGCAGGGGGACAGGCATGACTTCAAGTCATTTCAGCAGACTAGTCCTCCCCAGGCCTGGAAGAGGTGGACACCAGGCTTGCAAGGCCAACCCAGCTCTGGAGACCAGCTCCCAAGCACAAGCTCTGCACCCCCAGGAGCTCCTTCTCCAGGACTCACGATATGCTCCTGTATAGCCCACAACCACTTTCACCCCTCGGGAAACCCACAGCCAGGGGCAAGATACCTTCCCCCAGCTGGAAAAGCAGGACACCTCCAGCTCCATCCTCCTGCAGAGCTGGGAAGGACAAGCCATAACTCTAAAGGAAGCAAACCCAAGCCCCGCCAAGCTGCTCACCATGGCTCTCAACCACCTGGGCTCCTCACCACAATCACAACCACCTCACTGAGGTCACACCCTACCTGCCTCCCTCTTGGGCCCTTTATAGCAGGTAGAGCTGGGCTCTCTGCTCAACGTTTCTCTGCTCAAGGTGTCCCTCCTCCTGTCCCCTTTTCCTGCAGGCACTGACCAGCAAAGTGTTCAGGTGTTTCTGCCCCAGGAGGTGGAGCCATATGGGGTCATCCAGCTGCGTGGAATGATTTGCACCTGCAGACCCATGGAGTTTGGTGTTTCTTTGGCTTTTAGGTACTCATGCAGCATTGCTTTCCCCATGATGTCTAAGAGCACTTTCTGTGAAATCAGGAAAAGAGCTTTGAATGTTTTTTTTTTGGGGGGAGGAGTATCTGGTTTTATTTATTTAAAGAATAAGGACTTTATCTTCAGGACTGGAAATATGCTTTCTACTTTCCATCCTCCTTTTCCAAATGCAAACAGCACATCTGTTGAATCTCCTGGGGATGGACAGGAGTTGTAGGAGGGGGCTCCTGCCTTGGGGTAATGTCATGGGGCTGGAACGGCTTCTCCAGCACTGATGCCATGAGATAGCTGGGCTACCACGGCTCCAGGGTAGTGCTGGCTCCTCAAACGTGACCCAGCTAACCTGGCTGTGCCTGAATTTTGCAGCATCCCCCTCCCTGGCCCCAGGCCACAGACAGTGCAGAGACCAGAGCTCTCCCCAGCCTGCCCCATGGAGCTGCGTCCCACTGCCAGAGAGGACCACAGGACCTGTGTGTTGCTGGCACACTGGTGGAGAGGAGAATTCTCTGTTCCTCAGTGTCCCTTCTCTAAAATAGGAATAAGAGCTGTTAGCTGGGCAAAAATTCATCAGAGATGCTGAGACTGTTATGTTGGGATGATGGATGTCCTGGAGGACTTTGGGCAGAGAGGTGACAGTACGTGGCTCAATGCCAGGACTTAGAGGCACCAATGAGACTGTCACATCGCAAATGGACAATGGTTTTATTTTCTATGCAGCAAACATGAAAGCAAGAAACTCGCTGACACGAGATGTCCCAGAGGCCAGAAACACAAGTTTTAGGATCTGTTATAGACTTGGAGGCTGCCTCTATGTGAACGCAGCCCCACCTCGCCCAGCTCAGAGCAGGACAGGACATCCCAGGAGCAGGATAGGACATCCCAGGAGCAGGGTTGGACATCCCAGGAGGAGGCTGTCATGCCACCGGGGATGGCTCCCTCTAGGTGTATCTGCAGCCTGAAGTGCTGCACCCTCCTACTTAGGTCTCAGCTTCTGATGTAACTCGCTGCAAGGCCACCATGTTCTTGGTGCTCTCTGTCCTGAGGTACATGGGCTAACTTTGGCCATGGTCACTGCTGGAAAGCAGCTTGGTTTATCTCGCCAAGACCCCATGTATGTGACATGGGTACCTCCCACACAGTGGGAGTGTATTTTTGGCTCAATGCCCATTGATTTACACTGCCTGAATCCTTTCCTCACCAGGTGGGCACGGGGCCTCCTTGATCCCAAGATGGGTTTCAACCCTGGGGGTTGCCTAAACCACTGCAGCATCTCTGGTTTGCTCTGATGTGGGTGAAGGAAGCCTTTGAGCATGTGTGCGTGGAGCAGAAGAAGGATGACAAGGGGGTTCCTGGAGGCCAGGGAAGAGCTGGCTGCCTGGGGGAAGAGTTATGAAGAGGCTGGAAGGGACCCAGCAGTGGAAGCAGAAGGATATGTTGGCTAGAATGAGCATGGAGCAGCTGTGCAACCACGCCTGAACAAACCATTCTTTTTGAGTGCAATACCGAGAGTTTCGGTTTCATCCCGGCATGAAATGGCAGGAAAGAAGGAATCCTCACCCGGCTTTTACAAAACTGGACATATCACCCCAAACAGCAATGCTGTCCTTTCCCAAGCACAGTGACCTTGGCTCTGCACTCTCCCAGACCCAGGTGGGTGCTGATGGAGATTTCAGTGCTCCTATTTCCATCCAGCTTCCTCAGGAAATCTGGCTCCTCCGACCTCCGCCTGTGTCTCAGCCCCTCCAAGCAACCCCCGGTCTCACTTGGCAGAGGTTGAGAAGGAGGATTAATTTTGGAAGGGTTTGTCCAAGCCAGTGCCGGGTGTGGGTGAGACTCCCCCTGTGAGGATACAGCTGGGGAGGGAGGATCTCTGCTTTCCCCATCACTCGCTATCAGCTGGTATCTGCTGTCCCCATCTCAGCGTTGCACGTGCAAGCACAGCCTGGTGCCAGCAAACACCTTGGCTCATCTGCTGCCATGGTGTCGCTTCAACGTTAATTGCCTTCGTTAAAGGGGGGCAAAAGAAAGACCCAGTGTAAGCCTCAAGCATGTGAAGTTTTCATTTCCAGGCACTAGCACGGGACTGAGATGTTCCCCTGGTCTAACCTGGTGCTGGGAAAGGACCCCAAGCAGGGCTGGTGCAGATCCTCCTGGCAGCTGATGGTGGGGAAAAGCCTGTTTCCAGCCTGGGCCAGTGCTTTACTGGCCCTCACTGGGGAGTACAGGGGGAAATCTCTTCAACTTTCCGCTCCGAGCAATGATTTCTCCCTCGGCTCCGAGCAAATCCCTCTGTTGCTCCTTGGTGTGCCAAGGCTCCTCTAGACAGCCCTATGCATCAGAAAGGCTGAGCCTGGACAACCTCGGGGCACCTCTGGCCAAACCCACGAAGGGACAAGTGTGTGTCCAGGGGGGGTGGCTGGCCAGGTCTCACCTTCATCTGCCCTGCTTTTCCTGACCAGAGGTGAGCAGACATGTGTGCCTCAGTTTCCCTGGGTGTAAAATAGGGACAATGCCTATGCCCTGCTGCACAAGAGCTCAATATGCTACGGGGGATGGATGTGTAGGCTGTTGGGCTATAAAAAAGTATAAAGCTATATAGAGTGTACATAAAGGGCCATCTAGTCCAAGGCTACAGCAGATTGCAACAAGGAAAGATGTCACTGGTACATCCTTGGAGCTGAGGGAGGAGGGGGTCATTGCACAGAGATGCTGTGGACACGTTGGTGTGTTGTCTGCTGGAGATGTGTGCTATGATGGGAAGATGCTGAAGGGTCTGGTGTATTGTTGGGGTTTTTTTTTTTTGCTTTTCAGGCTTTGGTTGAATTTGGGTTCTGAGTATCAGGGCTGTGTGTCAGCTGGGAGCCTTGGCCACCCGAGCACGGGCTTACTGGGGCTGAATTCAGCTTCCTCTGGGTGCCCAGTGGGGTGGAGAGGAGATGCCTGCAGCTATGCCTCTGCAGATGGCTGGTGGGTCCAACCCTTCAACTGGAGACCAGTGGTCCATCTTAATGTCCCACCTAGAGTGCTCCCCATGGCCATGCCCAAGACAGGGCTGGTGAGAGGTGCTTTGCTGCTCTTGGAAAATGTCTCCTGAGGAAGGAGGAGCCAAATTTCTCTCCACCTCCCACGTCTACTACATGCAGGGATGGAGGCTAAGAGATGGAGTTTCCTGTTGGAGCTGGGCTGGGAGGTGAAGAGAGATTTAGAGGAAGGGATAAATAGTCCAAGGTGGAGGGGTGGGAGCTTGGTGCACTGGGGCTCAGTAGAGGGTGGAAAGGAGCAGGTGAACAGGGATGGTCCCGATGCTGTCCCAGCTGTGACTGTTGAAGGTGCTGGTGGGGAAAGGGGTGGTTGCAAGACAACCTTAAAACCTAGAGAGTCCCCAGGAGGAGAAACTGGGAAATCCCTCTTGAGGTCCCCAACCAGTCTTGCTTTTCCCTTCCCAATGCAGTGATGATTGTGTGTAAGAACAGCTTGTGTATGGGGACTTGGGAGGGAGTAGGGTCTGGACCGTGGTGGGAACAGGGCCATGAGGATGAGGTGGAGGGGTGTTTGGAAAGGCTACGGGCCCAGACAAACCCGACCAAACACTGTGGAGGCGATGGGAAAACAAAGCATTGGAAACTCAAGAGATCGTAGCTTTAATAGGGACCATCCCAAGGTGACATGTCCCCTTGCCCTGCTGCAGACATGAGCCTCTTCCACACGTGTGGAAATTTTCAGGAGGAGGGATGGAAGAGATTGGGAAGGAGAGAAGGATGAAGAAGAGATATGAAAGTCAGGTAGCTCTATGGGTCAAAAATATACAACACTGATATTATACATGGCCATCAGTCCCCTCTGGCCGGCAGGCTGGGGCCGGGTGGTGGCCCTACACAGCCAGCCCTGCGCTGAGTTCCCCCTACCCTGCGGGAGGTCACTTCCGCCTCCCGATTTGGGCCATGAGGTGCGCGTTGGCGGCAGCCTTTGCCCGCAAGTTTTTGGCTTTGGCGATGTTGAAGAGGATGTTCATGATGTTGGTGGGGACATCGAGGGAGAGGGTGACCTTGGTGCGGCGGTCGCTCTTGGCCCGGTTTTGGTACGTCTTCCCCTTCACTTGCGCCTGGGAGACATATTTGTAATGGCCGTCCCCCGGGAACGTCCTTTTGCCCATCTCTTCATCCACTGCATCCTCCCTCTCCTCCTCCTCAGACAGCTCCTCTGGTGATGGGGAGTCGAATCCACGCTTGTCCAAGATGGCGTTTTCCTCTGGGAGGGTCTTCTGGGCTTCAGCAAGGGCTGCGTTGAGGCAGCTGAAGACAGAGGCGGCGTTGTAGAGGTGGAGAGCCCGGCCGGTCTCGGCAGCACAGAGGAGGGCGAGGAGGAGCAGCAGCCTGGCGTTGGGCATTGCGGTGGCCTGCGTGGTGGACAGAGCAAGGGGAGGGCAGAGATGGGCATAAGCTTCCTACAGGGCCCGGGGCAGAACCCTGTCATCCCCCCATCCTCCAGCATCCCGTCCTCCTGGGATCACCTCCCAGGTCCACCCCCCTCCCCCCAGTCCCATGTAAGGGTTATGGCTGATGGGAATGAGTTGCCTTGGGGCCTCCTCCTCCAAGGTGCAATCCCCTAGCCCTTGGTTTTGGGGTGTTGGGTGGGAAGTGGGATGTCCAAGGTACTTTGCAAGGTGGCAGCCTCCACAGAGGGGAGGATTTGACCATCCCTTTGCCGAAACACAAGTGCCTGCTGCAGGAGAGCTGGTTTCTACCATGGCCCCTGCCTGGGGCAATCTCGTTGCAGTTCTCAGGTAGCCCTCTCCACCTTGCTAACACCTCCACAGAGTAACTGGGTGTACCACCAGTTGCTGTAAAGGTTGGGTTTCCTTTCAGCTCCTCTCTGGTCAGCCTGAAGCCACCAGACATGTTTCTGTGCTCTCTGAAGCTGGCAATTGCCTGTTTCACCCAACTTGGTCGGAAAAAAGGCATGGAGAGTGGAGTATAGTCAGTCCTAGTGCTGGAGAAGCAATCCAGCGTGATGGGTCATGTCCCCTCCCCAGCCCTGGCCTTGGGTGCTCTGGGATTGCCCCTTACCCCATGGTTCCATCCCCAGGACTCCCCTCCACCCTGGGTGCAGGACAGGACATCCCTGGAAACATTCCAGGCCAGGTTGGACAGGGCTCTGAGCAACCTGATCTAGTGGAAGATGTCCCTGCTCATGGCTGGCAGGGTGGATGGACTAGATGACCTTTCAAGGTCTCTTCTAACTCAAACTATTCTATGAGTCTATGATTCTATGGTTCTATGCCAGGCTGCCTCATCCGATGGCACATTTGGGGTGCACCTCCCCGCCCCTCCATGGACAGCTCTGCCTGAGAACCTGGGGGCACCTCCAAATTCACAGCACAGCAGCAGCAGCACTTTCTGCTTGAAAGATGGCTATTTTTGGGTCTCCCAGGGCTGAAAGCCTCGGGATAACCCCTTCTGCTCAGCAAACCTCTCCACTTCTGAATCTTGTCTCTCCAGAAAGCGACCCATCTCCCTGTATCCGCTCAAAAAGGTCACCTAAAAGGCCACAAGGGGTGTTCTCGTGGGGTCTTTGCCGGTCGTCGTGGTCAGACAAATGTCCCCAGGGCCAGCCCCGAAGACGCAAGGATCCTCCAAACTCCTGGAGACTTTGCTGGCATTCCCAATCTTCGGGCCCCATCTTGTGGCAAGCACATCGCACAGCAAGCCCTGGCTAGGGGACAGTCCCCAGGGGTGAGGGACCCTGCCTGGGGCTGGGGTTTCACCCCTGGGCTGTGAGTTGCTGAGTTATTTGCCATGGGGATGGGAGTGTGGAGGGGCCAAGGAGGCTGGGGAGAGATGGCTCCTGTAGGTCTCCTTGGACATCTGGGTCTTTGGGGTACCACTGGGGATGGAGGCTGTGCCTCCCCGCATGAGGGGCTGCTGGGTGGGGGACATGTCCTCAGGGCCATCCAACATCAAATCAACCCCCGTGTCCCCAGGAGACGTGTCACCCTGGACCTGCTCTTCTGCCACTGAACCACATTCCGTGAAACTGTTGTCACCTTAACTCCTCCTTTTAATGTCCCTTGGCGGGAGAGAACAGGGCAGGTTTATCCCTTTAACTCTGCCTTTCGCTGTCCCCAGGAGAGGGAGATTTGGGCAGGTCGCACAGGCAGGATTTGTGGGAGCTGCTGAATTTCCATTTCTTTCCCTCACTCCACAGAGCTCCCCCAAGAAAAAAAAAAACAAACATCCCCTTAACTCTGCCCCACACCCAGACAGGAGAGAAAGGACCTACAGCAGCCCTGGCACAACCCAGGCAGTGCCGGTTGTATGATGGTTGGGGGAGAACACCCCTTCCAAGGCACGCAACCCCCATGCAAGGGGGATTCAGGGCCCCAAACTCTCCTTCCCACATCCCCAAACCAGACATTTAAACCCTGGGACTTAGTTTTTGCTTGCAAAAACTTATCGGGACAAATATCTTTCTCCCACCCTAAAGCCTTCCCCTTTTGCAGCTGCCTTTCAGCCCCCAGAAGATGCAGAGACTGACCTCCACCCCCTTGCCGTCCCTGCTAGCAGAACGGGGTGCTGGGGGCATGAATTTAGGAATTACTGAATTTCCGCTCCCTGCCTGCAGCTCCTGCTCTCCCGGGAACGCTCTTTGGTCCTGAGCTGCTGGATGGAGAATGGGAATGTCTCAAAAGCCCTCGCAGAGCCGGCGCGGCTGCTGGCTGCGAACCGAGCTGGTTTGAGCTGCCGCTGCCCTCTCCAGAGCTGAGGAGCAGCACCTCCAAGTCGCCTCTCCCCGACAGCTATTTCACCGCTGCCCGAAATGGGTGGCTTGGCCCCGTGGCCGCTTGGGCTTTTTCTGCTCTGCAAAACTCTTCGGGGACTTTGGCCGGGCGAGGGGAAAGGCAGAGCAAGGGGGAAACGTGGCTGAAACACATCCGCACCCATCTTTTCCTGGTACTCGGCTGTGGGGTGGATATTCTGGCCCAAAAAAGTAAAAATAAAGGCAAAACAACAACAACAACAACGACAAAAAAAGCGGTGTCGGGCTGCGCTGGTGGACAGCCTGAGCTGATATTTTGCTTATGGGTTGGTTTTTTTTTTGCATGGGGGTTTTGTGCCCTGGTATACCAGCGATTTTTTTTTTTTTTTTTTTAACAGAAAGCAAGCTGGAATTGGATTTTCCTCCCCCCCAAAAAAAAGAAACAAGAGGCAGGAAAAGAAGAAAAAACACCTGCGGTGGATCTGAGGAAGTTGGAGTTAAATCTGCCTCTGCTGGAGGGTGACCTGCGGGTGCCGTTCGCTGAGGGTGGAAATAGCCGGGATGGAGGTGAGAAATTTACAGGCATTATATTAAGGTAGTGCCGACAGCCCCGGCAGGACCGTTTGTATCAGCTGAAGATCTGCCTCTCGGCTTTAACGGAAAAAAGTAAATCATTCCGGCAAGGGAGCTCTGGCAAACTGGGGACAAAGCTATTGGGAGAGGCACTGGATTAAGATAATTTTTTTCCCTGTTGAAAAGTAAGTCTCGAATGAAATAATACTGTAGATGAGACCTGTAGACTTTTTAAACTCTTTCTGTCTGATGCCGCCTCCACTTTCCTAATGAATCTCTCTGGAGGATGCTGATTCCCAGGGCTCCAAAATTCAAGCTAACCCTGTGGGGATGGGGCTGTGCCCTCCTCCCCTCCCCATCCCTTTAACCACAGCACTGGTTTGCCTCCCCACTTTTTGATTTCCCAAGATTTCCAAGCCCTACCCATGCTGCCCAGCCTTATCTACCTCCAAAAATCGTTATAATAAAAAAGATAATGCTTTGGTTAGGAGGGAGGGTGGGGGGAGTTTCTTAACACAATATCTTGAACTGCTTTTCCCTATCCTGCCTTATTTTTTTTTTCTTGCAGAGAAATGTGGGACCTGATCTCCCAAGGAAAGCACTGAAATATTTAAAGTTTGTGCAAATGAAGCCGGTTGCTGGTTAATAAATAAAACCCAGGCACTCACCTGGTAGTCCGCAGTGGTCAGGATGGGAAGGGGTTGCTGCGGTCTCACACCAAGGAGAGAGGCATCAGGCGCGTTCCCCTGAACTTCTGCACCCTCGCTTTTCTTTTATTGTTATTAAGAGGGCTGCGATAGTTTTTCTCTCTATGGAAACGCTTTTCCCCTCCCTCGTGTATATATAAAAATGAGCGATCACGGGGTTTGAGTCGTAACTCCAGACGTGGAGCCTTCGTTTGGGCATGATTTCATTAAAATGAAATCAGAGGGAGCTGGCAACGTCACGGGGCTGCGGTGCCTCTCCCCATGAAAAAAAAAAAAAAAGGGGGGGGTGAGGGGTGGGAAAAGACGTCTGAACGCGACAGCCTGGTGAGAGTCACCCAAAAACAGGGCTGTCGCCATCGCCGGGACTTTGCGGGATCACTCAAACACGCTTTCCCGCTGTTCCTCCAGGTAGCCAGGCACTTGGTGCAAGGATATTTTAAATGCGAAGGTTTTTATGGCCCCTATGGATGCCTGTTGGGGTTTTCAGCATTGATTAATGGTGTTGGCCCAATGAATGTATTTCTGTCCAAAGAGTGGGGCTGGTGCAGCGCCACTGGCAGTGTTTTGCCCCAGGACAGTGCTCATAACCCCCACCCGCAGCAGTTACATTCTTGTCCCGCTCACACTGCCCTGCCCTCTGCCTGGTTTCCCATCCATGGGTTTTTTTTTCTGCTCCCAGTCAGGCAGAGAAACCCCTGGAAGATTGAAAATTTTGGGAAGCGTCTTCCAGGATGTGGCAGCACAGTCCCATATGCAGCATTTGAAGAAGGGGGCTAAGGATGATGTGTGCCTTGAAAAAAAAAACCCTCTAACGCCCCAAAGGCACTGAAGTCCAGCAGAATCAATTCAGGTTGCCCCAAGACAACAATCAGGTGGGAAACCCCCCCAGTCTGGGGTCCCAGGACCACTCTGGTCCCAGTGTGGTCAGAGAGAGGTCTCCTGCAATGCCCCACGGTACTGGTTTGCAAGCAAAAGTGCTTTGTGCTACAAAGAGGATGGGGATGGAGTTTCCCTGCTGGAAATGAGTTGCTCCATGTGATCCTGGGGTGAGACACCCAAAGGAATTGGTTCTCTGTCGGAGGGTCCCTCCAACGGCCATTGCAGATTTGTAGCTGGGCTGGAGGCTCCTGGTGGTCCCAGGACCCTGCTCAGCCCTGCCTGTTTATCAGAGCTCCTCTCTGAAACCTCCTTTGGATTGCCACCACCACCACCTTCTAGCAAAAGGCTGGTGGGGGGCCCTTATCCCTGGGAAGGGACAAATCCTACCAAAGGTGGGGAAAGCCCTCTGAGCGCTCCCCCCCCCAAAAAAAAAAAAAAAAAAAAAAAAAAAAAAAGTAACAGCAGCCAGTAGAGACCCTGGATGGGCTCTGAGTTAGATGTTCTCACTCTTGGAACACACCAGTGACGGTCACAGGGGCTCCTTTGGAGGAAAGGAACCATGACTGCATATTCTTGGATAAGCAGCTTTGGGCTTCTCATCCAGCCCCTGAAGATGCTGGCTGTTGTCTGAGAGGCAGTGACCCATAGCACTGAGAGTTCTCCTTTGGCTTCAGTCCTCTGTTTTCCCCTTAATCATCTCCAGCTGTTGGCTGAGACATATCAGGTTCCACAGCTCCAGCAATTCACTCCTCTTTCATTTTCATTTGAAGGTTTTATCTCCTGGACTGACATTTTCTTTTCTCCTCCTTCACTGAGAGCTGGAAGGCGGTTTGGTTACCCAAATCTTTGGAGCCTTTGATCCTATTTTTGGGCAAGCAAACCCACTTGCAGACTTCCACCCAAGAGCTGGGTGGGAAACTCTGTTAGAGGGACTTCTTCCCAGTGAGAGTGAGGGAAATCACCACCTGGCCCACAGTCCTCACTCCTCTCTCTCTCACAAATGCTGTGGGCTCATTTATTGCAGAAGGATGAGCTTTGTCTAAGGGCTGTGTGGTCCCTGGTGCTAACGAAACCCTTGAGCTCATGCTCTGTGGTGAGGAAGCAGTGACAGATGAGAGCTATTTCCAACCTGTCCCCCGTGGTGGAGGTCCATTAAAAATTATTTCCCCTTGTGCTTGTTGCAGATGTGCAAGTGCTGATTCTCAGCAACCTTTGGCTTTCTCCTGCTTGGCTTTTGTCCTGCCTTTCCTCAACCTCTACAGGGTAAGAAAGGTTGAAGTCAGCACCATTACCCAGTAGCTTAATTAATGTTGGTGGACCAACCACATGACATTGCAAGGGCAAGGCCTGCAGCTTGGCAAAAGGTATCTAAAGCTTTTTAAAATATATGCAGTTCTTTGGGTGGTGTTAAGCTCCATCCAGGTTTCACTCAACCCAGGTTTGACTACCCATGGATGAAGGGTGGATGGTGAAGGCTTTGGCGGTATTTCTCTTCCATCGTGCCTCCTTGGAGACGTGTTTTGCATCCTTTTGCTCCCTGAGGGCTGCAGATGTTGGCTGTGGTGCCTGCAGAAAGTTCAGGAGACCCTTGGACCCTGTTTGGCTTAGACCCCTGATAGCCCTGCATGCTTCAGAGTGGGTTAGGGACTCACCTGCCTGATTTTGTTGGTCTGGGGATCATAGAAGGGGGTTGAGTGTGGAAATACATGTGGGATGGGAGCTCTGGGTGCTGACCTAGCCAATGAGTGCTTCAGGAAAGGTGTGTGGGCACTCAGAAAATGGGTCCCACTCTGCCTACTGGCAGGGGATGATGCCATCTCTGCTTTGACATCACCTCCCTTTGGGGTTGAGGAGTGCTTTAAAAGGACTGGGGAAACCACTGAAAATGTCTCTGGTGGCATTTTGGGCTCAGTCATCACCTGCTCAGAGGAGATCAGCGAAAGAATATAAAAGATGTGGAAAGGTTATTGCTTTGGGCCTGGGGCCTGGGTTTGGCATCTCCCAGCCCCAAAGGTAGGGCAAAACTGGTACCCCAGAAATCAAGGCCTGGTGCGGCCCTCTGATGCAAGGACCTGGTGTCCCTGATCACCTCCAGTAGTTTCAGGTCGTGAGGCCAAAAATGAAGCCCTGCTCCTGCCAAAGTCACAGGGAACCTGGGATTCAGGTACTTGGAGAAGGGACTGTAGGCTAAGGAAAGGTGTGATGTCAAAGTAGATTAATTAAGCCCTCCTAAAGCCCCCTCTCTCCCAGAGGTGATGAGGTCTTTAACTCATTTCAGTGCATCTCCAAAGTGAATTAAACCATATGAAGACCACTGGTTGGGATGGGGTAAGGTCTATTTAGCTGCATCCACACAAGTGATGGCTGCTCCACCTTTACAACCATCCCGTCCCTTGTGGAGGGGTGGTGGTCCTCTCTCACTGAAGCTTTCCTGGGATAGAGAGGAGAGCACGTGTGATGGAGGAAGAAGGCATGAATGTGTAGTTTTCATCCATTACCACTGTTTCAGGCTGTCCCCCATGGGTTGTGCATTCTCTGAATGGTTGGAAATGGGATGTTCAGCCCTTCCTGTCTGGGGACCACAACGAGATGACTTGGGGACATTGGAAAAGGGCAGAATCACATGCCAGGAGGTCCTGTAGTACCCTGAGGGGATGTTGGTCAGTGCCAACTCCCACCTGGGCTCCTCGGTGTCTGCAGCTACTGCAGCATGAAGGGTGACAAGTGCAGTTACCCACCTCCACCGTAGGTCTGTCTTCACACGGTTGCAGTTGAACCTCATCCCAGTTGACTCAATTGGGTGGCAGTGGATCCCAAAGGTCTCAGGGGACCAGGGCACAAGACTGAAAGGCAAGGAGGGTCTTCAGTGCTTAACAAACTGCTTTCCTGGGCAGCCAGGCTTGAGACGGATCATCCCTGTGGCTGCAAAGGTGAAAAGCAATCAAATTGACCCTAAAGATAGGGGGGTTTAAGGAATTTTAAGGAATGGGGTATAGACATGGCTCCTCCTGAAAAGTCAGTCCTGCTGCCAGAATGACCTATGTAAATATGCGTCTATTTATTTGTTTCTTGCAGACAAAAACTACCCGAGAGCAAAGCTGTAGCACGGAGGCAAATGCCTTTTCCGTCATCCAGCATGCGAACACTGGAGCCAGGAGGTGAAACCCATCTCCATCTCCTGAGCAGATACTAGGGTGTATTTCTGTGTTTTATTTACCCATCAAACGCTTTGCTGTTGGGAAGGGTCGGCGCAGGACAACGTCCTTTCAGGAGGCAAATCCGCACGCCAGACATGGAGTCTTCATCGTGATTTTATTAGGGGAAAATAGGAAAGAGAAGGCAGCGTCTAAGAAAGAAAGATGAAAGAAGGCGAACTGCCTGGTTCATCCCTATCAGTCTGCTTTAAAAGCAAACCGGACTGTTTTAGCCATCACCGTCTGGCTACCGTGGCTCGCAGATCCCTGCTCTGCTATTGCAGGGGATCGGAGAGGAGTTTTCGCTGCAAAACTGAAAATATCACAGCATGTAAATAACCCCAGCTGACCCTGGGGAAGGAGGAAGCCACTCTACGAACAGCCTGGGGCACCCATGGGAGCTGGCTGGCGGCAGAGGGGCACTCAAACACCTAAAAAGTTTCTCCAAAAATTACCAAACTTATGAAAAATGCAGGTTTTGTCGTGAGTGTCCTCGTGCGTCTCCCTTGTGCGTCTGTCTCTCCAGGAGCAGGACACCTTCCCACCTCTCTGCAGCCTGCCCTCGCTCTTGCCGAGCTCAATTTCCTTCTGTGAATCATCGTTTAAAGCCCAAATGTGGGCAGCAGAAGACGATCTTATTAAAGTTTCATCACTACAACCATTCCGCTACTGGGAAAAATAAGACACAGTGACTCGTGGTCTTATCTCACCAGAAGACCTGAAAGCAAAAAACACGTCCCGAATCCCAGCAGAGGAGTTTTGGCTGGCCCGGGGAGGCAAAGGCAATGTGATACAAGGTCCTGTTCATGGCTTCCAGCACCAGAATTGCATAGAAGAGCCGGATGGATGCACTGTAGGCCCATAGAGGGGCAGAAGGGAGTTTTCTGGTGTGCTTTGTCCTTTCTTTAATAATCTTTAAGACTCAGTTTGCATTTTCAAGCCTGTGGAGGGAGGAGGACCTTGCTGTGATACCAGATTGCCCATCTCTCCGTAACCCTACAATGAATGGCCCTTCCTCTCCCCTGAGGCTGATTTTTGGTGGGTTTCTCTGTCCCGTAACCCCATTTTGGGGGTGATTTTCACTCCTTCCAACAGCTCAGCAGCAGCAAGTCCCTGCATGTCTCTGCAGGGTGGCTGTATAGTGTGAGCTGAGGGTTTGGAAAGCTTTGAGACAGGACCTTGGTAGAGAGAGGAGAGGAGCTGGGCACATGGAATTTGTTAATTTTGCAGGGGTTGAATTATTCTTTTGCCTTTCTTGCTCTTTTTTCACCTTCTTCGGCCCTGAGTCTCTTGCCGCTGCTGCAGGGTCACAGGGGATTTACAGCCCCGGTCGTATGCAAAGCACTTGGTTGCTTGTAAGGAGAAGTTACCCACCCCACCTTCAGTGTTTCATGTTCCTGGCAACTAATTAGCTCTGCTTTGAGCTTTTGATGCAAATGTAATATCAGAAAACCTCTTTGGGACAAAATGGGCTGGGGCTATTTTGCAGATTGCTGCATAAGCTTCTCCAAGAATCACTTGGGCCAAACCCAAAGACTGCTGACAGCCTTCAGGTATGAAATAAAGCTTGGTTATTGATGCTTTCCCTCCAAAGGAAGAAGAGAAAAAAGCAATTGAGATGAAAAAATAATCCTAAATCCTCCAAATTGTCTTCCTCAAGTGTTTGCTGTGATGTTTTTTTCTGTTCTGCCTCCTACCCCTTCTCCAAAGAGGTGTTTGCACCTACCTGTACCCATAGTCTGTGCCTGAAGCTACATGGGCATCATATCTCCAGTTGGAAGGAAACATCTAAAACCAAGAAAAAATGTAAAGGGACGCAGCAGGAACCTGGATCCATGTGCCGGAGGGGTGCTGGCCTTGGGGCATCTATCCTGGCAGTGGGTCTACGCATAAAACCTACTTATACCCCATGGAGGGAAGTATGAAAAGAGCTGCTTCTCCTTTTTCCTGCCTCCGTAAGCAGGGATCTCTCCCACTGGTGAAGCTGCAGCACCTGGATGAGGTGGGTGGGAGAGACATTGCTCAAGAAATGCGATGGTTGCTTCTCTACAGGTGGGTTATATTGCTCCTCCAGCATTTCTTTGCCACGGGGATCATGGCTGTGGCTTGGCCCTTTGGCTTCGTGATCCACGGGGAGGTGTTTGGGGCGGTTTCAGGGACAGGGAGGGACACATCTGGGGGATGCAGGGCCCATCGGTGGGGCTCAGGGTGCTGGGCTATGAGACGCCCAAAGCAGGGGATGGGTGAGGAGACGTCCAGAGGAAGCCTGAGGGATCAAATGGGATTTACTGGGGTGGTTTGGGCTGCAAAATGGGGCAGGATGGGCAGCCTGAGGCAGCTGCCGCAGGAGTACCAGCTTCTGCATGGGGAGAGTTTCTCCTTGGTTTTCCTCCCAACCCACATGGCAATGATGTCAGGGGCAAATCCATCCCCATTTTTGCTCCTGCTTGTCCCAGCTCAGACGGGCAGAGCTGCCTTCCTGGTACAGAAGGTTTTTTGGACTTTCTCAACGTATTCCCTCCTTCTTGAGGGTGTTGTGGCTGTTGGGTTGCAATTCCACTCTTGCAGTGGGCAGGAGATAGTGTTCACCAGCAGCCTCCCAGCGATGCTGGCTGTCTCTATACACCAATACAATTACTATTGCTGCGAAAAGCGATGGATATCACCCAAAAGGGCTGTGGACAGCATGCAAACCTCCACCACCTCCCGCAGAGCCTGAGCATGAAGGATGCAGTGGAGGGTTTTGCAAGATGGACTTACCAGTGCTCAGGTCCAGCCCTGCATTAAACTCACCGCCATTTGCCTCTGTGGCATCTCCAGAGCCTAAATTACTCCTGCTCTAAAAATACCGCATAATTAATTAACCTAGCTGAGCACAAATCAGTCTGGTGACATGGTGATGAACTTTTTTGTTGCTTTTGACTTCGGCAGGAGTGAAGACAGCGGCTTTTGTCAGCTTCCTCCCAAACAGCCTGTCCGTTCCAATCTGCCGGGCGCAGCCAGAGGATGCTGGATGATGCTCAGGACCCGGCTGTCAGCGCTGGCGGCCATTTCAGGGACTGTATCATTATCAAATTACTAAATTACACCGGCCCAGCCTCTTCATCTCTTGTGATCCATTTTCTTTTGTCGGGGTTGCTAAGGAACTGCCCGCAGACATCGGATGCCACGATGAGGCGAGTTTCTCCTCTCCGCACCTCCTTGCAAGACTTCGCTGGCTGGATGCACAAGAAACCCCCCTCCTGCAAAGGGGCTGACTGCGCTCAAAGCTATAGGTGAATGAATATCTATAGATACAGGCCCACCGGCTCAGCTCTGGAGCCGCGTGATCTGTGCAAAACTAGTGATGGGGTCACTTGTGCTCCAAAATTGCCCTCCGCTTTGCAAACTCCATGAGGATTTGGGAAGCTGGTTTTACGTGCATTACAGTTTTTCATGTGCTTGGGGCTGACCGCTCGTAGCGATGCTCTTTGCTTTCTAAGGCTGTTCTCCAACGTGTGTGTTCAGGAATCTTCTGGCTTCGCCCGGTTTGGAGCAGCCGCAGCTCCCCGCGCCTGGAAAGCGGTTGGCTCGCCAGCAAATCGTTCAGCCCTAAAAGTCTCCCCCAGCCTGCAATGAAATAATTTCAAGAAACTCAATTAAAGTGACATGACATTTCCAAGGAAACACCGAGGATGCATTCCGGTAATATTTTGGCCCTGCCAACGCGGTTCAGATGGCAAATCAATAGTAAACATTTAAGGCTAGATGTATTAAAAAAAAATCAAGTTATCAATTTCCCATTATGCCTAAGCTCCCAGAGCACTGATGGGAAATTCAAGCTGCATTTAATACACCTAGCAGAGGACTGAACAGCTTGATCTTATATCCTTGCCCACAATATTGGTTTTCACTTCTCAAGTCTTCCAGCCGCTTTGCAAATCTGAATTAAGTCACCTGGCTCCCTGGTGAGCTGCTGCTTTGGCCTGTGCCATAAACACGATTTATGGTGAAGGGTCTTGATCCAAATCACCCTCCCCGAGAGCCTTTGCCCCTCTCCTTTGGTTACACCTTAACCATGAGACCAGGCGGCCAAATTTGTCTCCCAGACTTGGCTTTGGGATACGTGTGCTCCTTGCCAAGCTTGGAGCCAAAAGCTGTCAAGAAACTCTGTACGTGGGGAGGTGAAGCCCTATTTTAAGTGATGGCACTAGACTTAAAAGGGAAAATGGAGGTGTTGTCCCCATTTGTGTGGTATCTGGGAATAATGAGGCAGAAAGAGAAATTGCTCACGTTCGCCGGGATGTCCCAGGTCCCCCAAGTCCATTTGCTCACCAACTGCTGCCTCCAGACCCTCACTGTGCTGCTGATTCACAGTTAGAAAAATGTTCTTCATGCAATTACTATTGCTTAGCGTCTCCTCGGGCTTGATGGCAACTTAACATGCCCGCCAAGGGATTCACCAGCCCACAGCAACGCACCCTCCTCTTTCCTAATGCCCTGGTGCAGTTGGTAGTTGGAGGGGGATGGTGAAATGCAGGGCTGGGGTCCCTGGGAGAGCGATCATGGGATGGAGGAAGGCTTTCTCCTCTGGGTTTTGGTAAGTAAGTGCCACTTCGAGTTACTCATGAGCTGCCTGGTGGCAATGGTCCCCAGGAGAGAAGCTGTTGCACCGTGAATTACAGAAAGGTTCCTGGGAGCATCTCCATTTTCTTGGTGGGAACCCAACATCATGGCACACAGGGAGGGCAGAGACAGGACATGAGGTCTGCGAGGGTTTGGGGGGCTGAAGGAGGCATGGGGAGCGTGCCCTCTGCAGGGCACTGCAATGAGACCCCAGCTGCGGGATAGGGACAGGCCACCCGGTGACCCCGAGCTGTGTGCTGGGGACATCAGGTGATTTGCACTCCAAATCCCCACCAGCACCTGGTCTGTAGGGTGGAGATATGCCCCATGCGTCACCGTATCACCAGAGATGGTGCAGCCACGTGTGGGCTGGCTTGATAGCATGAGGCAGAAATGAGCAGTCCAGCATTTCATCTGATGGCCAACCTGAAGCCTTTCTTCTCAAATCCCCCTCCTTGAGAAAAACCTCCTTACCTTGCTGGGTCAAACCCTACAGCCCTGGGCAGGGCTGGCCAAATGCTGGACCCTGGGCAACATGCAGTCTTGGGCAGCCCAAGAGGAGCCAAGGGCAGGGAGGCTGCTTTGTGGGGACATCCTGAGCTGGGTCAGAACTGAGCTGGTCCAAAGCTACTGCAGCCCCATAAATATAATTATTCTTTTTTTTTTTTTTTTTCTTTTTTTGCTATTGGTAGTAAAACACCACAGGCTTTGCACTTACCTGACACCCTGGGTCAAGTGGTGGTGGCCACTTGAGTATGACAACCCCATATTTCTACTGGAGGACACTGGTGCCTTCACTGAAGGGTTGCTGGCAGGGTGAGCACCGCACCAGAGAAAAGGGAGAAGGTAGGAGGGTTTTTTCTTGAAATGATAAATATTAATGAGTTTTTCTGTATTAATTAAATAGCGATAACTGTTTACAGTGGGTCCCTTTTTGCCCATACAGATATTTTTGTTCCAGTCCAGCCATGGGCATGAGGAAGGATCATTTGGGGAACAGGGGTTCGCAAGTAGAGATGTCCAAAATCAGATCAATGTGGGTGAACCTTTCTGGAGGTGCATCCCCAGCCCTTCGTATGTCTGAGCTCCTTTCCCCTTCCTGCTCCCTCTTTTAAGGCTCTGAAACGTTGTTCGCTTGGCACAATTGTGGGAGTTCAGTGACTTGTGCCCCTTGGCAAGATCCCACCTAAATAAAGCTTTTCATACCAGTGTGCCAAATGAACCTGTGGGTCGTGCACTCCATCAGGTCCCTGTTTTGTTGGGCACAGTGATTATTTTTGTCAATGCAATTTAGGAATTAAGGTTTTTTTTTTTTCCTGCTGGTTGCAAACGCTTTGCTCCCCTGCATGGTCTCAACTCTCCTGGGCTGATGCCGGAGATGGAGTCGGAGTCGCTCCGTGTCTCCTGGGCTGCTGAGGACCAGAGGCTGTGACATCTGCACAGCCGGGCACCCTGCGAGCTCCCCAGCCCAGCCATAGCTCTGCAGACATCAGCATCCTGCCACCTCCCTTACAAAGTGTCCCCCATCGCTGTGATGCCGGGGGAATGTGAAAACGTGGGGTGTTTCCTCAGAAAAACACCTGTTTTTCAACACTGTGGACTCACCTGGAAATGCAGAAATGCGTTCTTTTCGGTGACGCTGTACCCACTGTTTTGCTTAGATGGGAACATTTTGTTTCTTTTCCGAGGGGATATTTTTCTTGCCACGATACAATACCTGAATGTTTTTCTTGCCAAAGTACACTTCGATACAGAACAGCATTTCAGGATGAGAGGCTGGAAATGTCAGTCTGAAAATGGCACTTGTCTCATTGCCAACATTTACCAAATTATTTTTCTTTTTTTTTTTCTTTTTTTCTTTTTTTCTTTTGGTAAATAAAAATCCCCAAAACCTCTGCTGGTCCCTCCTTGGTGCTTGGGATATTGCGGACAAGGGAAATCATTCTTCTGCCTATGCTACCACTAGCAATGAGGCAACCCTGCTGGGCCAGGGAAATCTGAGCTCAACCTTACCAAATTGTGCAGGTAAATTTTAATAAAACCCATTGATTTCCTAACCATCTGCCCCCCAACTCACGCCAGCATAAATCCTCATTTAGCTGTTATGTTCCCACCAAAGGAGTTTGGAGGAGCAGAGGCAATTCCCCGTGCAATCCTTGAAGACACAATGCAATGTACATTCTTTAATGAAGATATTTTTTGTTGATATGGGGCAGATAAGCGATCATTTCTTGAAGTTTTGGGCATGTGTATTGGGAACTCTGTTATGGAGAGAGGAATGGAGGCTTATTTTGGACTGGGAGGCAAAAATGCCAGCACCAAAATGTTTGGGGGAGCCCTGCCAAGCCAGCAGCATGGTCAAACAACTAACCATCAACTAATGATGATGTGGTTGACCAACACATGCTGCACCTGAGCGATATCCTTTTTAGACACCATGCTTCCTACCTGGTTGCAACACGACAGCAAATTCCTCGCTCCTGGGGATGGCAGAGCCTTTTGCTTCTGCTGTTGCTTTGGCAAGTTGCAAATATTTAAAAAGCTGGGAGAGATTTCTGTGCCATCCGAGCTGCTGTGACACTTCCCAGGGGCTGCCATGCTGGCCCGTGATGTGCAGTCGGAGAATATGTTGTCGGACAGGACCCGCCTCAGCTGGGTCCATGTGGCCACCAAAACCCAGAGGTTTACCCTCCCACTTGTTGGATTTCCACACCTCTCCAGGCAGCAGCTCCAAATGCCTCGAAGACTTGGGGGTTGCATTTTGCAGGGAGAAGCTGTGTCTGGTTTTGAACTGTGTTTTTTCCTTACTGTGCAGTTTGGGATGGCTCCTCTTCACCTGCCCAGGTAATGGTCAAGTGAAGGAGAAGGTGGGACTTGCTAAAGGCCATGGGGAGTTGAAGGATGAGCTGAATCGTTGTCTGCTATGGGATGGGGCTCAATCTGCACACCCTGTACGACGTCGAGCAATGGAAATTCCCAGCTTTCTCTCCACCCTTCTCAAAGGGTTACTGCTTCCAAGTGAATTATGAACTAGAATTATACAGAGCAGCATTAACACACTTTTATTTTACAAAAATAAACTCAGGAGTATGTGTCACCCGGTTTTGCGCAGTAGTCCTATGGGCCGAGTGGTGCAGTCATGAGCCTTTGGGCATCTCTGCTTTCTTAAGCAACCAGATGTTTCCCTCTCCTCATGCCACTTCATTTCTTCCTCATAATCACAGTTTTCCAAAATCTTTTTTCAAACATCCTTCGCCTCTTCACATTAAATGGTTTGTCTTTCTTGTCCAGTCTCCGAGACGTCCTGGAGACACTTCTCGCAGCTCCATTTCTTTTTTATTTAAACATGGCAATTGCAGCTGATCACCTCCCTCTGACTGGTTTTTGAAACCAAGGAAAGAGAAAACAAAGGGGATGTTGGAGGTTGGCTGGAGCTTGTGCTTCTTCTTGAACCTCCTATGCTCACCGTAGCTTGGGAAGTCCATGACACAATGGGATTGCTTATGCCAGGTCATGTCACAACCCATCAGACATCCATAAAGCAAACGTCCCATTCTGGGCCACCTCTGGGCACTATTTAGAGGCAGCCAGGAGAAACGGGC
The DNA here is from genome assembly GCF_000708025.1 of Charadrius vociferus. Taxonomy (NCBI): domain Eukaryota; kingdom Metazoa; phylum Chordata; class Aves; order Charadriiformes; family Charadriidae; genus Charadrius; species Charadrius vociferus. The sequence goes on along the minus strand of NW_009647856.1, from coordinate 12,166,232 downwards.
ACGTAGAGGACACATGGACCTGGCTTAATTTGGATGACTCCCACTCCCCAGTGGTTGTTTCTTCCCATAAAGGGAGTGCAGACACAGTGCTGGAGGTATCTACAGCTGCTTTGTGAAGCCTCCACTACCTCTTAATGCTTATACCCAGAGGTAAATGTGTTGGCCAGGAAGAGGTTTATTTATTACCTGGCACTGTTGGGACTGGATTTAAAGAACTGAGAGTGGCTTCTCCTCACACAACACATCATTGAAAAGGAGCAGGCCACCAAATGTGGGCACTGACCAGGCTAAATGGGTGAACTGGTCTACCTTGACTGCCCTTATGGTCAACAAAGATGGTCTCCCCAAGGAGCCCAAGGAGTGTTGCTAACCCTTGTGGTGGGGACGACAGAAGGGGGCACCCAGTTCGGCCTAGCTGCACTGGGGCAGAAAAACCCTCCTTCCTGGCCAGTCAACACATACTCCTTCTCCCCAAAGGGCTCTTCAGCTCTCCAGGATGTTCTTGCCTGTCCTAAACGGGGCTTAGACCAATGAGTATTTTTATTGCCTTCTTCCTTGCAGAATAGGAAGCCCAGGCTGTGCAAAGTTTTTCTCTTTTAAAATGCCTTTGAAGACAGAGTGGATGAATCTCAGCAGGGCTTTTTTTTAAAAATGTACTGTTGAGAACTAATGCATTTCTCCTGATGCCCAGAGGGGGTGTCTCCATGCAGAGGAAAGGCTGAGAGAGGAGTATCTTTCTAGGAAGGCTGGTTTCAGCTGCAGCTCGTGCATTGCTCGGCAGCCATAGTGTTTGCATTACTGTCAGGACCAGAAGGAGCCCATTTCCCCTGCAGTGAGTGACCACATGCCTGGAGAGGAGTAAGAGCCACACAGGCTGACCCTGCAAACCCTAGATCAGGCAACAGGAGCCCAGATGGGATTCCAGGAATGAGTTTTGCCCATTGAAACCCTGGATGAGGTGTGACCCCAATGCAGGGGTGTTTGGGACTGCTCATGGTATAGATCAGGGAAGCTCCACCAGCTTCAGGTTCTGCTTGAGTCCTTGGTGGCTAGAGAACCCAGAAAGGTGCTTGGATGGACAAGCCCATGGTTCAGAGGCCACTAGCCCCCAAATTCCTGCAAACTTCAGCTCTCAGAATGCATGAGGGGACTGAGCTGATGGCGTGCAAATTATCAGGACCCACTACTGGTGCCCACAGGGACCCTCCTCATCACCCACATGTGCACCTGCATCCCATAAGCAGACGTGGCCAACGGAGGAGATGTCTAGGAACTCCTAAGATGTACTGGAGGGGACCAAAGTTAGCTGAGAGTGGGAGGGACCTTGCAAACCAGAGGCATCCCTCTAAGTCCTTGCTTGGTCCTGGTTGGGCACCATAGGGCAATGGAGGTGAGTGGATTGCGGATGGGTTTTTCCTGCTCTGACCTCACTCCTGGTTGGAGGAAGGGGAGGGTTGGAGAGCTCAAGGGCTGCCTTACCTGCTGAGGTTTTGCACTGCCGCTCGCATTTCCACTTGGTTTCGAAGCGGTTGCCATTCCCTCGGCATCCCCCAAAGATGAAGGGCCGGCAGGAGTTTGCCTCGGGGTGGTAGTACCAGACCAGGGCGTAGTGCCGGCAGGAGCCCTCATCCATCGGCTGCAGGCAGGGGGCTGCAGGGAAACACCCCCCACACCCACTCGTACGTTGGTCCCAGGAGGGAAAAGGCCACACTCTTCCCCCCATTTCTCCCCCGGGGCAAATGTGTGGAGCTGTTCCAGGGACTCCCACCACCCCTGGGTCAGCACTGTACCCCAAAGCAATGGGGCTGTCAGAGAAAAAGGGGCAGCAAAGGTCAAGGGGGGGGGCACCCAGCAGTGGCTTTCCATAGAGGGATGAGCATGAGGGTCCTCATTGCTCCATGGCACCATCTGCCCCTGCAGTGCCCATCATGGTGGTCTCTGACCTTTGCAAGGGGGAAATTCACCCCTGGGACCTGGGAGGTGGGTCTTTGCAGGGGTGGTTGCATTTGGGGTGTTGCCTGGGGGACTCTTACTGTGCATTCTGCTGGTGAGGCTGGAGAACACAGGGTCAGGTGAAAACACCCTCCAGTTTGTTCACCACCAGCTCAACGTCCTGGGGCAAAAGCAGCTGCTTTAAGCCAAGTCCAAACCCGAGATTTGAGCCGTGGCTTGCTGGCACGGGTGAGTCTTTGAGCACCATGTCCCCTTGGTCTCAATGCCAAAAAGCACTTCCCACCCGGGAAGTGACTTCCCTAAATGTCACTTAATTCAGTGCATTTCACCTGGTAATTGACTGTGGGCTTCTCGGCGCTTGTGCTGAGAGGGACCCGTTGTCTGCTGTGCCCAGGGAGCCGCTGGGGAAGCAAATGGAAATCACACGTAACGAGGGCACGCAAACAAATTAGCCACCATTTAAATATAGATCATTGGAGCCTTACATGGCTTTCCGCTGGCTAACAAGTTCTCTTAATAAATGTCACAGAGCAATTGGCGAGGGGAGGGAGGAACCGGCGGCAATAAAATTCTTAATGGTGTTAAACAACTCAGTCAGAAAGGTTGGGTGTTAGTCAGAGAAAATGGAAGTATTTGTGGTTGTTTGCAGGAGATAAATGTCAGGCTGGAGTTTTGTAAATCTGCGAGCTTTGAAAAAGCTGGGAGCGATTGTAATCTGGCAGTAATAACCCTCCGATTGCAGAATCCTGTTAACATTTAGAGCGCCTATCCGCACTCATCGCTTAGCAGAGCGATTTATGAGCCCTCCTGCCTCAGACCTGGGCTTTAATGGGATTGTCAGCTGGCGACGGCTGCGGCTGTGATTCAATAACATGTGGTACGCCCCATCGATCTACAACTGCCCAGATCCCAAATGCTGCCTTGATGTAAAGCGAGTTTAAACCCAGATGGATGATGTCTTCGACGTATGACACAGACGTCAGGAGAGTGCTTGAGGAAGGCGGTTATGGTTGGGGTGCAGTTCTAGGCTTAGCCAGGGTTTGGGGGATTTGTTTGGTCCTTAGGACATTACACAGGGGAAAGATGGAGATCTGCTGCACGGCCAGTCTGCAGAAAGCTTTGTCCCATAGATGGTGGGGGACCAGAGTTTGGGCTGGACTGTTGTAGGGGCACGGGATGTTGCATTTCTGGATGGTTCCCTTCTGGTGAGATGCATCTGGCCCTGCAGGTACCTATCTCTCTGAGACGAAGTACCAATGCCGCCCCTCTGCCCATGTCAATGGCAGCTCCATCCATGCTACTCAACCCTCCTCCTCCTGGTGACAAAATCTAAGCCACATCTTAATTTCTGACCTGCCGAATTGCAAGAAATGATCCTGAACTCTCCCTCCTTATGAGTCCTGCCCTGTCTTGCAGTGTGTTTGGACTTCGAGCACTGAGTGCAGAAAGCCCTCCATAAGCAAGCCCATAATCCCCTATCCCTCCCCACCAACCCTTCTGCATCATGTTTTCACTCTCTGTCTCCCATAAATCAAGATTCAAAGCCAAGCCCTCACAAGGAAGTCAGAAGGTCCATGGGTGGCTGTGGTATGGATTTGAGGATGTGGTGGACCTGGAGGAGGGCAGCTCATATGAGTCCTTCTGGGTGAAGGTCATTTCCAGGTTACTGCTAAAATTTAGGGGTACCCAGAAACCCAAGCCAGTCACGTCAAAGGCTGCTGGTTGCCTCCATCAGAGTCCCAGGGATGGGCAGGCCCACAGGGCCCAGAAAAGCCACCCATGAACCATTATTCCATGGGGACAGGAGAAGAAGCATATCCAACTTCTGTGCCAAGGCGACCATATTGCTCATCAGGTCTGCATGAAGCTGGGCCAAGCATTCCCTCACCATAATGCTCACTACAGTGGTTCACAGTCAGAAGAAAGGGTAGATGATCTGAAATGCACCCAAAGCTGCCCCATCTCATCCTCTCCCTGGAAAGATGGTGACTCTCAGCCAAGCATTAATAGATTCCCCTGTATCCATCAGGCTTAAATTCTGGGCTTTTCCACTGGGACACTGTCCCAGTGCATCCCAAGGTGGTTCTGGAGCCTCCTGGGGAACCACCCCATTGGCTGTGCCTACAGTGTGGGCCATGAATCTCCCTCTAGCCCATGGGAAAAGTAGCAGGACATCGTTCACCTCCTTCTGGATGAGCAGTCTTCATCTCCAAGAATGATGGCTGCACCTTGGCTGCCTGGTGATGCTCAAGATCCTGCTGGGAGCTTGATAATACCTAAAAGTGTGGCCAGTCTTGGACCATGCCTCTTGCCCTGTCCAGTTGTCTGGTGTAGACGCAGTGTGAGCAGATGCCACAAACCCACTGGTGTTTGTGTACAGGCAGGTCTGTATCGCATTTGTCCTGACCTCGGCCCTTCTCTCTCCCTTGGGCAACACAAAAGGACAGAAATAGAGCTGGTTGTTTTCCCATTAGCTGTAATCAGTAGCTTTACCCATTAAAGGGTTCGTGAGGCCCCGGGCAGAAATAGTCTGTAACAGCTTAAGTATTTGGTCTCAGAGATGTAATTTCTGGCCTGGGAGGAAGCTTTACTAGAAGTTGCAATGGACACAGTGGGGAACAAAATCAGCCTGAAATTGTCTGCCTCCTTCCAGCCTTTTGAAATACATCCTTCTGCAGGTGGTGATTGACACTAGGGCCACACGTATTTGGCTTTTTCCTCACCTGCCACCCCTTCCAGGGGCATCAGCTCACCTCACCTCTGAGCCATAGACCAGCCCTTTTTGGCACAGGGGATGGCAGCGTGGGAGCCCTCACTGGAAATCCCATTGCTGCCTCCTTTTTGCCCAGTCCTAGGGAAGAGGATTTAGTACTGGGTTCACAGGGTGCTCCAGAAGACAGTGTCTGCCATGGTTGGAAAGATGGAAAGCATGCAGCCACGCACCCACACATACCTGCAATAAGTGAAGGCGGCTCTATGAAGGGCTTCACCGATGTCACCAACGTGGTCATCCTCTGGATTTTGTTAAGCATTTCTTCCTGGCTTTCACCATCCCTTCTGGTGTGTTCCCAAAGCTGGAGCTTTTGGAACCCTTGGAGCTGCTTGTTGATTCCAGTTGCATCCAGACCTGTGGGTTTAATTACTGGGTCAGTGATGGTGAAACCTGGTGCCACAGTTTGAAAGCCACCATGCTTTGAAAAATAGTTGTAGCTCAAGAAAATTACTGCCACCGCCCAACACAATGTGGGAGACAAGTCACAACACAATGTAGGAGACAGGTCACAACACAACGTTTTGTTGGCCAAAAGCTACAGACCATTGAGATACATAGTCAAGGTATAAAATCTATTTCCAAATCACGTATACTCTAGAGAAGGGAGAGAAATTGAGAGATTGTACTGTCTACTGGGCAGCAGGGGATATGCTAAACTTGTTCAGAATAAAAGCTAGTTTTAAGAAAGCAGTTCCCAAGCACTGTGCTGGGCATCCTTGGGACCTCCACAACTGCATGCAGAGGACTACATGTTCCCAGTGGCAGTTGGGATGGAGCCGTAATCAGAACTACATGAATAATTAAATTTTGCTGGAACAGCATCTCCATGAGATACATCCCCTGAAGTGCTGAGCGCTGCCAGTCTCCTCAGATAAGACTTTTTTACTAAAAGGCTGGGAATCCATGAAAAGAGCTGGCTAAGTAAGGCACGTCCAGCTCCATGTCTACATGCATGTGAGGCTGCTGCTCCATCATCCTTCAAGCTGGATATGTCTGATGCCCAGTGCCTTGTGGGACAAGTGTGAACTGGACCAGGCTGGTAGGCACATTGGAGGAGCAGACATTTTAGGAGTTCTGGTTTTATGGTGGATGTACAGTTTGCAGGTAGAAGACAGTAGATCTATTGGAGTCTGGCTGTGCAAAGTTAATCCCAAAACCTCTTTTGAAGCAATGTGGACCAGCGGGCTGCTCCATCTCAGATTAATGCTCTGTGGAATGCCCACTGAGGGTTTGATCTGGCTTTGCTTTCCTCTGCTAACTTACAGTTTTATCTAAATGATGCTCTGAGCATGAGTGATGCAGAGGACTACATGCTCCTGGCTGAAGAACCAACCAGCCAGACAACAGGCAGGGCCCTTGGGTAACACCCAAGTCATGGAGGCAAAACACTTCAGCGATGGCTGTCCTATGCAGGAGCACGAAGGCTGCTGTGTCCAAGAGCGTCCACTGTGCAGGATTCATTTGCTCTGATTTATTTACATTACAGAAGCAAACGGAGGCTGGGGCAAGGGCAGGATGCCAGGTACGGGGCCATGGATAGACATCAGGGAGACACGATCTCTACCCTGACAGATTTGCTGTCTAAACACAGAGCAGGAAGGGAAACAGCGCCTGGAAAGGATGATCTCATGTCTAGGGTAATTGCGAATATCCCACACCAACAGAGTTCCCAGCTACTCCAGGCACCTACGACTGTACTGGCTTCTCACGTCCAGGGCAAGGACGCTGCTTCTTGGCCCACCTCTCTGTTTAGAAAGTCCTTGCTTTGTAAAACACCCTGCTTTTGTACACTATGAAACATTGTGTTATGAAGGCTAAAAAAAAAAAAAATAATGTAGCAGTTATGAAGGAAAAATTGAAGCAAATCCATTCCTGGACAACATGAGTTCACTGCAATTCAGAGGCAAATTGCTGCTCTGAAGTTCCTCCTTTGTCTATTCCTGTTTAATCGATTAAAAACAAGCTGTGGTGAGGGACCCTTTCCAGGTATAATGATGGACTTGAAGTGTGGTAGAAAATATTCAAATTAGATGAGATGTCCCAGGACAACCAAATCATGAAAGCTGGGTTGACAGATAAGATGTGAACCTAGCAGACTCCTCTGCCCATAGACAAGATCCAGCAGGATACGTAATCTGGTTTATATGTTGGTAACTAGATCAACACACAGGGATGGGGATCAGATCCAGAGTTGGAACTTTCCTCTAGATGCCTTCATGTGAGCTGGGTGTCTTCCAAACCTACTATGGCCAGCTGAGATACAGAACCTGGTTCAGCATCTCCAGCAGAAAATCTAGACCCTAAATCTCTTGCCCACATGTAGGCAAAACCATGGAGGAACCAAGTCCTCTCTGAAGCACAGAAGATGAGTCCCTGACTGAATGTGGGGGTCTACCTTGGGTTTGGCAGATTGGCCCTCCAGACTGGGTGGACCATATGGATTAGATCTCCACAATGGGAGCTTAAATGATTAATTTAAGTTTGTGTCCCTGCCCATGGCAGGGGAGGTTAGAATTAGATGATCTTTAAGGTCCCTTTCAACCTAAACCATTCTGTGATTCTGTGATTCTATGAACAGGCACCTGCACTGTAGGCACCTCACTGGAGTTTATCGTGTTGATGGTTTGGGATGGTGGAGCAACAGCAGCTGTTTCATGGGCAGGGAGAAGTGTTCCTGTGGGTGCAGCTTTTAAAGCTGGGTGTCAGGAATAGCTTTGTTCCTGTCTTCCAGTAGAGGGTGGAAGCAGGAGACCTTTTGGTGTTCCCCTCAACCCCATTTTCTCAGATTCCTGTAAGAAATACCCGCACCCAGACCCAGGGGCTAAAAGCAGATGGTGACCCAGGGTCATTTTCTGCACCAAATCACAGGAAAAAAAACCTTATTCTTAACAACGTCTTTCCACTTGCAGTTTCAAGCTGTTCTGGGGCAAGGAGAACATCCTTTACTCTGCTGCATGAATTCACATGCATTTCCATGTAGACAAGAGCAGCCTTACCCCTTTCCACGGGCATCCTTCCCAACTCACCTCCACAATCTGCAAACGTAAGACAGACAGGGCATAGTTTGTTTGCTACTTCTTTTTCCCTTATGTATATAAGATTTTTCAATGAAATCACTGTTTTTACAGGCAGCAAATACTTTCATGGACTATTTTTCATACCTCCTCACCTCCCTTCAAAGCATTCAAATGCCCCCTAACATCTCTTGGCAGAAACAAGTGCGACTCCAGCTTAATGGCTGAAGCATCTTGGCAAGTGGTGGTGAACCCAAACCCTCCTTGGCCCCAGGCAGACCCCAGGAAGTAGGGCAGGAGTGGGGCAGCTCTCTGCTGGCCCTCAAGTACCTGGACCTCTGCAGGGCCTAAGGAAAGCAAGACCCCAAAGCCTGACACCCTTGTGATGTTGGGATTCTGGGGTAAAACCATCCCCAAATGCAGTATTTTTTGTTACTGGTGTGGCGCTGGTTGGCAGTTATTCACCACCGGAGAGGAGAGGTCTGTGTGTCAAGAAGTGCCATGAAGTAGACAGGAATTAGAAGGTTGTTATTAGGCAAAATGCAGCTCCAAACTTTCCCCCGTGACCCAGCGCCTTTCACCAATCAGCAGGGAAATGGAGATGACCAGGGAGGAAAGCTTTGCTGACAAAACCCCGGGGGAAGAAATGGGAAGAGAGAGGGTTTAAAGGGAAAAAATTAAGAGTTTGAATAGGAGGTCAGGACTATGGCAGAGACCCCGTGGCCCAGAAGCCTGCACTCGTCTCCAAGGATGGAGAGGCGACGCATCTCCGCTTGCTGCTAATGGGGTGATATTTGCTCTGCCCAGCCAGCATGTGCTGGCACTCAAATTGCTCCAATTTAGTCACTGGCAGGTGTCAGAGCAGTGGCCCTGAGCTCGGCTCGCCGGCCGACTTACCGCATCTACTTCTCATTTCACTCCTCACCACCTCCTTCACCTCTTCCTCCTGTGCCGTGAGGGAAAACCAGAGGTTAGCGGTGATTTTCTACCCCAGCACCATCTTCCTCTGCTCTGTGCCCTGTCCCAACTCGCTCCATTGGAGGTGGCTTCTGGGACCACAGGTGAAACCATCTCAGCTTGGTGTGGCTGAGATCAGAGACATAAGTTTGGTGTCACAGGGACCTTGGTTCAAGATTTGTGGCTCATCAGGGAAATGATTCCCTTTGCAAATTCATGGCCAACCTATAGCCAGCTCCTCTTGCTTGAAGGAGCTGAGATCCTGAGCCCAATGTGAGGACCACAGCACGCCTCAAGTCCAGGTTGGCTTTCCAGTGAGGCTCCACACCGTTTTGGCACTGTCCCTGAAGCCATAGTCTTGTAGATGTCCCTCACCTCTGAGAAGCTTCATCAAGCCACCTGTACCCATTCAAAGGGGCTGCTCAAATCAAACTGCAGGCTTGACCCATGGAGATGGGCTGTAGCACTAAATTTAGATGAGATGTAGCTCTACCACATCTTGTTCTTCCTCTGTCCTTTCACCAGCTAATGGTGTTCTTCACAGAGGGAAATATCTGGTCTCATGGATTTTGAGTCTATCCCCGACCTTTGGGCCAGCCAACCGTCACTGTTTCAGTTGAGCATCTTCCATGTGCAACAGCAGGTATCCTACTGCACTTCATGTGGTCGCTAACTCTTATCCCTTATGGGGATGACAAATTTTGGGGCACTTACTACGCTGGGAGCTGGGCTTTTCAGCAGCCCATGCATAGGGCACCCTTTCCCATAACACCTGTGCTAAAACTAATCCTGCCTGGCCTCCACGCACTGGAGAGATGAAAGTACCCTGTCCTATCAGCCAAGTGGCACAAAGCACATTTGTTCAGGCAACAGGATGGAGACCCTAACGTTAGGGGAGCTGCAACAGGGATTTTGCCCTGACCCATGTTTGTCAACCACTCCTTCTTTTTCAGGATTTATAAACCCAGAGCAGCAGCTTTTGCAGTAACACCGGCTCCCTAATCACTTGGAAAATGGGGCATTGTTGCTCTCTCCTGCTCTTTCTTTGTATTTGATCAGCCCCGTGGCATTGGCACTGATCCTATCTGCCAAGCATGAGTTTGAAGCATCAGGGGAGGATGGGAGAGGGGAAATATCCCTCGGGCTCTGGGTTGTTGTTTGGGGTTGGCATCGTACAGCCCAGCACTTCTCCCACCCCAGCCTGTGCACATCTGACGTCTCTAGGTAATGGCCAACACTCTCATTTCCCGGATATTCTCTGAATGAATCTGTTTCTCAGCATTTCCCTCCTCCTCTACACCTCTTAGGGGTAGTTTGCCCTATTTTCTCTATTCAGGCCTGTGTAATGGGATGTGATCTTGGGCTAAAGTACTCACAGAAAGACCAGGATCTCCCTTTTCTCCTTTCTGGCCAGCTGGACCATTTTCACCCTGTTAAAAACACTTAAGTCATTACAAAATCTCACTAGATTGACCATTAAATGCTCCAAGAATAAGTAGCACCTTACAGAGGAAAGGATGCACTAGGAAGGGAGGTAGGGAAAAAGGCTTATGCGTTTTCCCATAAATTCTAGGGATATCTGTGAGTCAATCACTGAGCAGGAAGGAATGCACTCATCCACGTGCAAGGAAGCAAGAACAATGTATGAGAGAGTTGGGTGCAAGCTCCCAGCTGCCCTATCCAAACAATAAGCTACAGTTTAAGTCAGGTTTCTTTGCAATTTGTAAGGGACCGCAAAGCTGAGGTGGAGGTGTGAACGGTATGTGGCCTCCAGAGAACCTCTGGGAACCAGACGAAGCAGAAGATTGCAACCGGGATCGCAATCCCAGCGCTGAAAAGACGAAACAGAGGGAGATGCTGAGGTTTGCCAGCAGGGCTTTCTGCCTCCTAGGAGAAAATACCTTGAAAAATTTTCTGATCAGAACTGGTGAAAATTGTATTTGTTGATTCAAAGTACTTAAAAATATTAAAGGAAAAGGACCACAGGAAGAACAATCTAAATTAAAACTGCGATGGTAATTTTTCTAAATCCATGATCACTTACAGGGGCTGGAGCACGACGGAGAAATTGCATTACCTTCCACCGACACGTGGAGCTAATGCAATGCCAACTCCTGATGCAAAAAGCCCATTGACCCAGTGTTGACAGGACCTGCAGTGTGTAGGGACCAACCCAGAACATGGGTGGCAGGTTGAGATCTTGAGATTGAGCTCTTATTTATATGTTCTGACGTGCATTAAAAGGCTGAACATTACCCCTCTGTACTGAAGGACTGCACTGAGTACTCTTTCACTCCTGGTCTGCCACGCCAAACACAGTTGAGGATGTGCTGGCCCAAAATATGATGTTTTCTCAAAGAAGTCTTATATAAAACAACGGTCAGCCCACAGGGCTCTCAGCAGGTGTCTAAGTTGGAGAGACCCTCAGGCAGAAGTGTAGGCAGCATTGCCCGTGCCCAATGTCTGCTGCATGGGGGTAAAATTGTCTCTGTGCTTTTGCTATTGCATTTCTTGGCTCTCCAAGAAATGCAACCCAGAACAGCCAGGGTTCACCTGGCCCCAATGCAGAGCTCTGCACTGCTGCAGGGTGGTGCGGAACCTCACTGGAAGTCGAGGTTGGCTCGCCCCCATACTGACCATTTCTCCTTTTCTGCCATCCATGCCTGGGGGTCCCCTGAGGCAGAGCTGAGGTCTCCCTCTTTTCCCTCGTGGACCCTAGAGAGGAAGAGTAGAGCTCAGTTAGCAGTACCCTCCAGAAACGTCCCACACCATCAGTTGGGGTTTTCCCCCTACAGCCCAACCCGGGCATCAGTAGGAGAAGATACTCAGAGCTCTCTGGATTTTGGATGCTCCCCAGACAGATCAGATGTGACGGGTCAGAGCCCTGAGCTTTGCCACCTCTGCCCTGGGCAACCACGAGGAGTTTCCTATGGTCCTCTGCTGCAGAAAGGATGGATGCTGCGGGGTAGAAGGCAGTTTTCTCTCCGTGACACTCTGTCTGTCCCGGCACTAATTTAAGAAATGGTCTCAGCAGGAGGAGAAGGGCTTGCAGATGGAGATAATACCCTCCCACACTAGACATGAGGGTGGCCTTGCTGCTGTGGTTCAGACCCGGGGACTTTCTCCTTTAATTTAGGGAAAAGACAAGTAGCAGTGTGGGTGTAGAAAGTGGCATCTCACAGCCTCTCTTTAATCAGCGTCCAAATGCAAGCCATTCATTATCTCATACGCGGCTTTCTAAGCATGCAGTGCTTGTAACTGCTAATATAAAAACTTTCAGCCTTTTTAAACATACATGAGGGGACCTCGTACTTTCAGCTCCTTCCCCCCTTCTGTGATTCTTTTGATATATTTTTCATTGCAAGGTACAGCCTGGGGAGCAAGGGAAAGGAGGATAATGTTGCTGCTGTGGTCTGAAGCTGGGTCTAGTCCATTTTTTATTGTTCTGGAAGGGTCTTTCTACACCTGCACCCCTTTAAGGAAAGGCTCAGGGGCAGTCCTTCCTATAGTCACCCTGTCATTGGTGAAGCACTGGGTGGGATTTAGCTGTAGCTGTAGGTTCCTGAACAACGCAGGACGCTCAGAGCACCCTCTGTGCCCTTGCACCATGGACAGGATTGCTCTAGGTCAAGCTTTTATTTGATGACATCTCGGAACACAACACAGATGTTCCATCTGACCATCAGTGCAATGTGAACCTTGCTGCATCACCCGCATTTCCCCCACCCTTAATCACATCTTCTCTAAGACTTAACACTCAGTGTTGCATATTTTTTGTTTTACGTCTCCAAAAAGCAGACTTTCCCGACATGTGATGCTCTTCCTCCGTATGGGGGGAAACCGGGTTAGGCATCACTAAAACCTACACAGACACCTTTATACCACCCAAGTCAGAAGTCCTGCAAGGGGCTGTAGAACAGGAAGATCTTTGAGACCCCCGCGAGAATGATGTACTTCAGAAAATGGAATCATTCACTGAGCAAGAACAAAGAGCTGATGTAATGAGGTCCCGACTCATTGAGACTTTCACACAAAATTAGGTCTGAATTGTCCCGACTTCTATCCTCAGAAACCAAAGCAATTTTCACCAGTGTATCTTTACCAGCACAGTCCTGAACTGTCAGATGCAGTTACACATCGACTAAATTCTCCGTGCTATTGAATGTGATTCTCTCTCAGTGAAGGATAATCATTGGTGATTGGAGTTTGGATTATTTGGCTGAAATAATTCGGCAGGGCATACCAGATTACAGACGAGAATCCTGCCTGAGTCTCTACCTCCCTTCCTTGTTTTCAACGCAGCAGCACAATTTAATTCCTGTTTAGCAGAAAACTCCACAAACCGTATGTGTGGATGTGTGTACACGCAGTCTCTGCACGCACAGACACACATACACACACGCAGATTAAATCCTTACACGTAGTTGTATAAGGATTCATCACTCAAGGGTGAAATATGGCACACCAGATGTTTGCCAGACTCACAGGCTGGCAGGAGTTAAAACAGGGCTATCCCCGAGAGAAGCTTATGGGAAACAGTTGGTCTTTCAGGTAGTCACCTAACTTTAGCTTTTCTTTTGTTCTCTGTTCTTTTATGTTATTTTACATACTCTCTTGTCCAAGCCTGAAGCTCAGCCAGTCCCACCAGCACAATTGAGAAGGGTATTTTCATTTCCAGTCCTCCTTCACTTGAAAAGTTCTTCGTTACTTAATGGATGCTGTCTAAGGGTGGGTGATTAGCATTAATCTCTAGTATCGTCCCTCCGCATTGTGTTGGCAGCGGCAAGACACTCTTCATTACCATAGAATCTGGGGGCAGCATGTTCCTGCTCATAAACAGTATTAGCATGTCTCATTTCCAAGTCTTTTTGTTAGATTTCAAAAGGTGCCCAGCATGTCTTGCATGCAAAGACACTTATTAACTATGGTCCACAAATGGGGTCTGAAAGCCACCAGCTCCTTCCGAAACCTTGGTATGCTGCTCCCCGGATAATTAGTGACAGGAGGGGTGCACTTGATGCCCTGATAAATTGAAATTATCATCCTTCCTTTCTTCACTCAGAGGTCACGTCGCTACACTGCAGATAGGAAAAGAAGAGAGGAAAGGGAAGAAAAAAGCCTCCATTGATAAATGCACTAAGAGATGAAGTAAGTTGACGAAGATCTCGCAGAAAGACAGCAGACTTTGCAGCCATCTCAAGATGGGAGACCTCGGGTGGCAGCTTGTAAGAGGTGGGGAGAGGTACACGGTGACATATGGGAACACATCTGTCACATGTGGATGTGAGGTGCAGATCTCAGCAGGGTTTAGGGCATGCTACGGACCACTTGCTGCTCACCTGTGGCCCTGGTTCACCCTGTGGCCCTTGAGGTCCGTCTGGTCCAGCCACTCCAGTCTTCCCAGGCCATCCCATTTGTCCTTTGAAGCCTCCCAAGCCAGGAACTCCTTTGGCCCCCTGAGAATCACCGACAGAGGGCAGTTCAGAGCTAAAACTGTGGCTTGGCTTTTGCACACCCCCCTCTCTGGGACGATGCCCAATAATTTCTAATGCCCAACTCTCCCTGCATATGCAAGCGGAGTCCTTTAGTCTGTAACCCTGGAAAAAACAATGACTCCTGAGGAGGAGAATGGGAGTTATTAAGAGTTGGCCTATGAATTTCCTACTCATCTGCACTCATTGAGCTTTCTCCTGGAGATTCTGTAAACTGAAAAGGCTCCCATGAAACACAGCAGGACAGACCTCCAGTCAGCCCAACCTCCAGCAGTGGCCGAAAGCAGATGTTTGTGGGAGAGGAGAAGAACAAGAGAGGAAGGGATGATATTTCCCCTGAAATAATATCCCAGCCTCCAACCATTCACCGCTCAGAGAGTGAGCCAGGGGTGTTGCTTGACAAGGGGACTCTTAGTGTTTGACCCAAATGACCATCAGGGGATGAGGACCAGAAAAGCTGTTACCAATATAAGCAACAAATTCTTTAAGACCCTAAATCAGCTGGAGACCAGATGGTGGAACTGAAAGTGAGAAGGGCGGGAGGGGTTGGAAAATGCCAAAACACTTGATGGAGGCTGTTGGGATTACTGTGTGGTTTTCTTTTTTTTTTTTTTTTTCAAAACAGTCTCTGTTTTAACTGAAAACCCAATTTTTCCCCCATGGGATGGTACAAATTTTCGATTTTTTCTTTTAGAGAAGAAAATGGAAAATTAAGAAATGGAGAGTCAAAATCAGTGGGGAGTGATCAAGGTGGGGTCTTCACAGGGAGCTAAGAGCAGAGTCCAGGAGCAGACCAGTTTGGAGACCTTTCCCACTCCCATGACCAACCTGCCCAGGAGGCAGCAGCATTATCCACTTCTTCTGCCCCACAGCACCCCAACGCACCCTCTACCCTGGGCATGGCGGTGTTGAATAAACTCTGACAATTAATCCCACTTCAAGGGTTTGACTGGCTTTTCCTCATTCTAAACAGGCGCCCTCCTGGGGTTTTGCACATCGGCAGAGGGTGAATTTAAGAAGACCTCCATCTCCTGCCCTTTCCAACTGCAGTCCCAGCCTTAATGATCCAGACAGTTGACATTTGCCCACTGGAAAGGGTACCTATGATGTAGAAAGTGTATAATTTTGTTAACTTGACCTGATGGACGTGGGATTTATTCCTTTATAAATGGCAGCTCGATGCAGTCTGGCGAGTACTAACCTTTTCTCCTTTCTCCCCAGGAACCCCTGAAGCACCATCGTCCCCTGATGCTCCCTGTTCACCCTGGAAAGAGTCAAGATAAAATCATGGCCAGTGGGGACTTGGCAAGGTGGCAATTTGTGGAAAGAACAGGCTCTTCTTCAGATTACAATATTATTTATTGAGTGGGACCCAGCAGGGTCTCTCTGCTTGCACATTAGTGGTACTCAAGGAGACTGAAAGAAATTTCATTAAAAAGCCCCATTACTTGACACATGCAATAGCGCCTGTGGAGCATCAGGGCTGGGGTGGATGAACCTGGCTGAGTCTTGCAAAGGTAAAAGAAGAGGTCCCCACCCCAGATGTCCAAGCATCTTCACCCAGGTCTGTGTTGGCTTATAGGAACAGATTCAGAATAACCCCATTTGTGCCCTTTGAAAGAAAGAATCACACTGCAGAGGTGGATTTGCAGCATCTGGAAAGTTTTTAGGAAACCTCTTACTTGTAGGCAGATGCAGAATTTAGATATTCACCTTTGGTCCATGTGGTCCATCTGATCCTGGGATTCCTGGTTTTCCAGGACTGCCAATTTCTCCCTGTCGATGGAAAAGCAGTGGATGGGCTGTAAGTGCACACAGCCCCTAAAACATTGGGAAAACTGGCTCCGAAATGGCAAGGTAAGTGGTACTTGAGGGGGAACATCATGAGACTCCTGGTAACAGAAAGCCTAAGTATTGCCAAAGTCCTACTTCAGACCAATGTAAATTTTAGACTGCCCAGACTCCAAGCCCATCTACATGAAAGTAGGTGGGAAATTCACTGAACAGTACTTAATTTACCCAATAGGCCAAGGCTGATGAAGGAAAACATTAATAACAACAACAATAACAACATATCCCATTGGCTCAGCCATCAACAGCTCCCTTAATTCTTATCAAGCTTTTCAAAACCCTTCATAAAAAGACCATTAAGGGTCATTATCCCTGTTTATCAAGGAAGGACCAATGGTGCTGACAATCGGAGCGATGTGCCCAGCAGTAATTGTGAATTGAGTCTAGGCAGTTGCTAAGCCACAGACCTGGAGGAGATTTGGGCAGGGGCTCTTTTGTTTTTGTTTTTTTTTTTACCCCAGATTATGAAAATGTTCCCTGCATGGATCCCTGCTTTGCGTGGCTGTGTCCTCCTGTGCTGCAGGCTGCAGCCCCATGCCACCAAAAGGGACTTCTCCTGCCAGAGTTAGGGTGGCTTAGAATCATAGAATGGTTTAGGTTGGAAGGGACCTTAAAGATCATCTCGTTCCACCCCTCTGCCCTGGGCAGGGACACCTCCCACCAGACCAGGTTGCTCAAAGCCCTGTCCAACTTGGCCTTGCTTCTTCATGCATGATGCTACCTTGGGCTTGAGTGCTGGAAATGGGGCAGGTAGAGCAGGACAGAAAGCCAGGCTTAGCTCACCTTGATGCCTGCAGCTCCGGGAGCGCCAATGCGTCCTGGGAGCCCTCGTAAGCCCTGAGGATAAAGCCGATCACAGTTGGTGATGTTACATCAAGGTGAGGACAGGAGGGAGGAACTCTGCATGTGCACAGGGCTAACCCCAACGTGGTACTGCAAGCTCTTCCCTTGCTCACAGCATCCTTCCCCACCGGCCTCACTCCAGTCTGGAGCCTGAGCATTCTTCTCTGCTTGCCCCAACCTTCACAGAATCATGCAGTGATTGAGGTTGGAAGGGAGCTCTGGAGGTCATTTTGTCCAACTCAAGCAGGGCCACCTAAAGCTTGACCAGGACCACGTTAGACAGCTTTTGAATATCTACTAGGATGGAGATTTCACAAGATCTCACGCATCTCCTACCTTTGTTCCTTTCTGCCCAATGTCACCTGTGGTCCCAGGATCACCTTTCCCTCCCTGCATAAAAAAAGAACAAGCAACAAACATATCACACATAGCCTGAAAGGTAAAGTATAGCATCACCTTGTGTTTATATTGTGCTTTTAACCACCAGGGACTCCTTGAAAATTTGCAGATCATCACAGAATCACAGAATGGTTGGGGTTGGAAGGGACCTCTGGAGATCATCCAGTCCCACCCCCTGCCAGAGCAGGGGCACCTCCAGCAGTTGCACAGGATGGCGTCCAGGCAGGTTTGGAATGGCTCCAGAGCAGGAGACTTCCCCACCTCTCTGGGCAGCCTGTGCCAGTGCTCTGCCACCCTCAAAGGAAAGAAGTTCCTCCTCATGTTAAGATGGAACTTCCTATATTCAAGTTTGTGCCCATTACCTCTTGTCCTGGTCACTTTACTGCTAGAAATACAGCCATCTCTGGGGTGGGACAGGGAATAACCTTGTAGGAGATGGGTGACTGTGACACAGCTGCTAGTGAAGTGGGACAAAATGCTGTGACAAGTCACCACAGGGGCTGTAGCTTACCCTGGGCAATGTTTGGAAAATGACCCTTGGGGACCTGTGTGTTGCAGTAAATGTTACTGAGGTTTGGGAGCTAATGGAGTGGCAACAATCAGGAGGACCTGCACTGTGGAGATGTTACATGGTCTCCCTCAGGTCTTGTGTTGGTCACTGCCCCTGGAGATTGAGTTTGTCATTCAAAGTCAGGCACTACCTGAATGATGTAGAGAATGTTCATAAATTTCAGTGAGTCTTCCTTTCCTGCTCCCTCCCAAATTTTTCTACTGATTTTTTTTTTTTATTATTTTATTGGGGTTTTTTTCTCTCATGGGAAAACAAAAGAGAAGAACCACCAGCTGATTTCAGCTTGTTTCCAGCAAGTAAAGAGAAGACATGTTCCCACTGAGCATCACTTTGGAGATGTGTTTTCAGTAATAAGGGGTTGAAGTCTCATCCACGTGCAGGAACTTATCCGGGGGCAAGGAAGGCATCCTATGTTGGCAGAGAACTAGCTTGTCCCAGGAAAATGAGGTCCATAAGGGCTTTGGCAAGTGATTGCTGTGTTCCCTGCCATCTCCATCAGGCAGGTCCGCATCAAGGAGGAATGGACTTGGTACATGAAGGAACTTGAAATTTGGGCCTTGGTAAGTAACAAAGGAAAAGTCATGCTGGAAAACGTGTGAAAATTTAGAAGTCTACCACTAGAGACATGGACAGGTTCTCTGCTGGCATCCAGAGAATGGCTCCTCCTAAAAATCAGGCCAGGATGTGCATTAGAGACTTCTCCAGGAGGTTTAGAGAGCAATTTCATCTCCCTTTTAGAAAGACTTACCCTGAGCAAGAACCTGACTCCAGTAACGAGGCCTGTAGGGTAGGGGAGGAGAAATTAACTCAGGGTCAAGAATGGCACAGAGCCTCTTTCTACCTGTGAAACAAACCACGTCCTTTCCAGCTACTCACCGGCTTCCCCTTCTGCCCCTGAAGACCTCTGTCGCCTTTGGCTCCCTTGTTTCCGTTCTTCCCATTAAGACCTGCTGTACCCTGCCAGAAAGAGAAGAAAATGTAATTTTAAGGTGGCTGAGGACAGTCATCAGGGTGGAAACTCAACAGTAAAAGCCTGGGTTGTGTGTTCCCGCAGTCAGAGGTCAAAAGCTACCCTAGTACTAGCACCAAGACCTGAGGCTGGGATGTAGCACCCGTTCCTCATGGGCTTGTAAGCCATCGGCATATGCAACCTGTGAGTTGATTTATTTATAATTACAGCTTGAGAAATAGAGGCACGCAGCAGCTAAAGGGTAGTCCTGGGCCAAGAAAATTTAGGTGGTGATGGCTGTGGTTGAAAATAGGAGCAAAGGGCAGGCAGCATTGCACTGCACGTCACTTAGAAGGATGCACACAACCCTGGGCACTGGGTCTGCAGTTTCAGACCCAGTCAAAGGAAAGCGCTGGGTGGTGAAATTTTATTTGGTAAATGAGTGGATCCTGGCATGGGATTGCCCACAGCTGCAGTTCAGAGGAGTTGAGAGCCAAAATAGAGATCCTCATCCAGCCCAGACTTGTGGGCAATGCTGGACAGAGGTGCTTCTCCAAGAAGACACCTTTTTGCCACACTTCGGAGGTTCTCGGCTTGTGGAACTACTTGGCAGCTCAGTTCAGTGTGGGACATGGGAGCCACCTCCAGCATTGGGGCCTCTTTGCGTGGTGTCTCCCACTGGTTCGGTAGCAAACTAAAAACTGCTTTAAATGCCCTTTTTTTTTTTTTTTTTTTACAAGGCTGCCACAGTCTACTCATCCATTCTGGCCAATTTAGATGGCAGTTTTCAGAACCTGGATGTGAGATGAAATTGGATTTATCCCCACTTGAGACACCGATTGCACAGGGCTCAGCTCACTCAGAGGAGAATGAATTGGCTGTTTAAGCAGATCAGGAGATGAACAAGTGGCATTCTCTCCTTGGAATTAATTTGCAGTAGGTTGTTGAGAGGAGACACATTTATTAAAAAGAAATACAAAAAAATCAGCCACCAGATTTGTATGCCAAGCAGACTCATCACCTCTCCAATTACTCCTCCTCTCAGTGATGAACAGATACTTCAAACATGATCGCAGTGACAAGCAAACATCCCAGAGACACACGGGTGGGATGGTGATGTCCCTGATAATGGGTCAGACTGCGGGGACAGACCCATTACCATTTCATCCCCAGATATAAAAATTCAGCTTCTCCTCTGGGGACCATCATGCTTCTTCAACCCCCTCCCCAGGTGTCGGCACATTTTGCATTTCAGAGTAAGGGGAGTATTTGGGAGCCAGCCAGGTGCTCCTCCACGGCTCTTGCCAGTCATGTCTGGATCGGGTAAAGTCCACGTTCCTCAAGCTCTGCCTACACTATCAGGAACAAACATCTCATGCAAGCCCTTTATTTACTAGTAGCTATTTATTGACACGATCAATATAAAGTTCCATCTGAGGAAGTAAATGGACCATAAAACCCCTGGCTAACTAGAGTTTCTCTGTTTGCTAGGACAGATTGCTTGCTTGGTGGGTAATAAACCTTTTGGTTTGATGGTTACATCTCACAAGCCCGGGATACCTTCAAGTGCCTGGCGTTTTTGAGCTGGCTTTGAACTGGGTACAGATCCATCTGGCCAGGGATTTACACACCTGGATCCAAAGGGATGGGCTAAAAATTATCCTGGAGCACTGCCTGATCCTGAAGGAACCTGACACTAGTTAGAGATTTCCCAATTAGCTGTAATATTTCTCTTAGTAGTCCCTAGTGTCTCCTGTGTCAAGGAGAGACCTTTCCTTTTTTTTCCCTGTGCTTCCCCACCTGCCCATGTCCAACTCTCATCTCTTCTGTCTGCCTTAGATCATGAGTTGCTTCTTGCCTGCTCTTGACCTGGAAGGAGCCCAAATGGCTTTAGGAAGAGTTAAGCTCACAATTTGTGCTGGTGGGCTGAAAGGTAGCTGGGTCTAAGCCATGCCTACTCGGTCGGGTAAAGATAAACAAGTTTTTGACCTGGGTCTTATCTCACCATAGGTGGACTCCTACTCATCGTGGACTGAAAAGACTTTGTCATATGGACTAGAAGGTTTATAATAAGGTTTGGACATGACAGCAGGTCTGTCCCTGCTTCAGCTGAGGGGGAGAAGCAGGTCAGAGAGGTGATGCTTTTCAAGGCCACCTGCACCCAGGACAAGAAAAAGATGGAATAGGAGGGGAAAAAAAAAGAGAGGAAGAGGAAAACATCTGAACCCTAGGCAAGGGAAAGAAGCTGAATGGAAATTTCTTCCCTCAGATTTACATTCTGCATTCTGCCAGGCAAATAAAGGCTGGGCAATAAAAGCTAGTAAAATGACAGTTTAAAGGCAATTACTGGTGGAGTACTGGAAATGGGTCCTGCTATTTGGTTCTGTTATTACAGCATTGCTGGAACAGGCTTCATTTAACTGCAAAGACACCAGGTACCACGAAGGCACAGAAACGCAGAGGCTTACTCATAAGTCCTGAGCGCTGGCTGTGACGCAAAGACGTCTTTTAGCAGCCAAAGCCCTCTGCTTCCGGGCACAAATTCCCCCGAAGCTTCGGGCTTGGAGCCAGGGAGGAGCCTGCCTTGTCTCCAGGCTTATGGTTCACACTCAGATGAACGAGCTGGGGAAGTGGCTGGGTCACCCTGGGAAAGTGTGGAACCTATCAGCGGAAACGTTGCCCCAACGGGGCACCCCACAAGGATGAACCTATTTGAAGACACACATCAAAGTGCTCATGCATTTCCAAATCATGGTGTATGCTGCAACCTTTGCTAAAAGGTTCCCCACCTCCTGGGCTTCAGTGCTCAATATTTGATGGGATGATGCATATTAAGCAGCTGGGAGTCTCAACCTGAGAGTTTCATCTCTGTTTTTATCCCTTCCCTGCCGTTCCTTGTGTCTAGACTCTCCTGCCCACAATTATTTGCTGCAGTCCTGAGCATCTTCCCCAAAAAATCCTTTCTTGGATTTCTGGGCCAACGGGAGCTGCCACTGGTCCTCACAGATGTAATGACCATTTATTCTCAGGCATTACATCTCAGACGTGGGTCAGCCTGTTCCAAAGCCTCCAAGGTATCTGGGCAGAGATTTCCAACTGTGGCCAGAAGATCTCCACTTATGGCCAGAAGATCTGGCTGACTAACTTCCCTTTGACAGGCCTGGACTCATCAGAAGTGCTCAGGGCACTTCTCTCAGTGCCCTGAGACTCATCTAAGTGCTCAGCAACTCATCAGGTCACACTCTCATGGAATCATGGAATCAAGGAACTTTCAGTTGGAAGGGACCTCTAGAGATCACCTAGTCCTACTCCCCTGCTAAAGCAGGATTGCCTAAAGCACAAGGGCAAGAGCTTTCAGGGCAAGAACTTCTTAGGAGGTGGCTTTTTCCACTCTTAGTGTCCAGGGACACCTCTTGTCAAGCCCAGGACAGACCCCTACACCCCACTTTTCCTCTTCTTTGGCTTGAAGTGGGCCCACTGCTCAGCAGGCAGGAGAACTGAGGTGCCATATGGGTACACTGAAATCTCCATGCAGCCAATGAAGGGAGGTAGAGCTCTCCTGTTGAGAACCTGAATAGCTCTTAAGAGTCGTCTGCCCTGCACCCTTATCTATATCAAGACCTCTTGTGTTCTTGATATCTATGGTAAAGCTAAATTCCTGCTTATAACCATTCTTACATCTACCGTACTCTGGGTTATTGGGCCTTGGTTATCACTTAGTTTTCAGATCCTGCAGAGAACTGTCTGGTTTTGACTATAGCACTGTGCTCTGTAATGGTGCCAAAAGAGAGTCCTTTAGCCTTCTGTTAGCCTTCCTGGACTGGTCATATTTAGCATCTGATTGTCCCAGTGTTACCCAGAATCCCCTGTCTTGCTCTCACTTCTTGCTTTGTCTTCAGGTGTACAGCTTTGATTTCACACCTTGTAAACTCCATTGCTCTCAATGGAGACCAAAAAAAAAATGGACCAAAAAATCCTGGATTTCTCCCACCCTTCCTCTCATGCATATGCTGGTGGCTCTGCTCCAATGCGGGCTTTGGCAGATGTGCTCTGGCAAGCGCTGAAGAATGAAGCACATCAGAAATGGTTCTGAGAGCAAAAGCAGAATGTCCAGGGTGGGTCTTCCACTTTCCAGAGAAGTTTACGCAGAACACCCAGAGAATAAGCACATGACTGTGCAGGTGATGGTGTTACCACACAGACCCTGTCTTCCTCAGTTATAGGGCAAGGACCCATGAGCTGCTGGTCAACTATAGAGCCCAGTTCACAAGAGGAGGTGAAGAACATCTCTGAGCTCCAACTTGTACACCTTGTGAGGAGGACTGCAAACCAGAATGGAGAGGGCCACGGCACACTGGTAATTGTAGACCCTGGAAATCCAAAATAAGGCATAACAGCAAGAGAGGAGTATTCAGAACAGAGCTTTAGGGAGAATAATGGGTTAACCTGCCAGTATATTAAAGTACAAAGCATGGGAAATAAAGAAGAGGAGCTGGAAGCCTTAATACACGATCAAGATTGCAACTTAATAGGCATAACAGGCTGCAATATTAATATGAAAGGGTGAAGCATGGCAGGAATATCAATATAAAAGAGCATAGTGTTTTAGAAAAGACGAAAAAGGAGGAAAAGATGTCTTGAATACCAAGAACACACTCATTTGCCTTGAGGTCCAATTGTAAAGTTAGATCCATTGAAATTGTCCAGGCAATGATTACAGGAAGACGATACAAATGCTGTCACTTGGTTGGGAACTCCTACAGATCACCAAATCAAAAGAGTAAATGGATAAGATTTTTTACAAGCCAGTTAAATTACTCAGAGTGAATTCAGCAGGACAGAAACTGACTGGCAAATTTTTGCAATAAGTTAGTGGCAATTTGTGGATATGAAAGATGGAATTAGAGGGAGCTGAAGGAAAATGAGAACTGCTAGCCATTACCTTCGAGACTTTGCGTAGGACAGATTTGGTACAGGTAGACTGGGCCAAGTACTTTGTTTTCAACAAAAGGGGAGAAGAGGACTTGGGGAATGATACACGAGACAGCCTAGCCTAACTCTCCAAGATAACTTGGGGAAAAAATAATCAAAAGTATCTGTGAGCGCTTAGAAGATAAAGTGAGACCTGGTCTTGCGGAGAACAAGTCACATTGGGATGTTCTGTCCTAACACAGGTTTCTGAAATGGATGATGTGAATCATGTTCCAAGGGTACCCTAAAGCTGCCAATAAAACAAGTCTGAGCATGGCTCACTTAGATGTGGAAAGTGAACATGGCAGACATCTAACCTGGGGTCAGATGAATTTCATCCAGGATGTCATATATCATGACTCTTCCAACAAGGCCCCAGCTCTGATCTGACTTTTGCAATTTTAGAAATTCAATGAAGGACCAAACCCAAGCTCTATTATCTCAGTCTAGCCCCAAGCACAGCACAGATAGCATTAACCTGCACCAGCAGTATCCTTAAATATTTCCAAAAGAAAGATTACTCAGTTTCTCTTGAACATTGATGGACAAGATACCACTTTCTGGTAGTTAAGTCTGTTATGTGACGGTCCCTGTGGGTGCTAGTAGAAAACAACACATCATCCAACCGAGACTTCATTGCTGGTCAGGATGGTGGTGTCCAGCTGTGCTTCCTTTGCAGGCAGCCGCCTCAACAAACATTTTCGCTCTACTCCTGTGCTACTGATGGTTGTCACCTGAGGATTCAGGTGTTCACAACAAAGCAATTTCAAAAATGCACTCCATCCAATGCCTACATGCGCTGATCCCAAATGTGGCGGTCCTACAGCACGTCACAGCCTCATCGCTTTGGCAAAGTGCTCAGAAGGTTGTTTGCAATTAGGCAGGGGTTGAAGTACTTAATTGAATGAGGGCCTTTTTCTCAGTGAGCAATTACCAGTCTGGATTACGGGCTTGTAAATAGTTACACAGCTGTGACCGGTAATCAACGGGCAGCGCTGAGCAGCTGTGGAGCCTTCACAGCAACAGATAGTTGCTGAGAATCGCCCTCCCCCACACAAAAAGGCATAATTGGGGAATAGGTTAAGAAAATACTGATATTTCATATTGCAATAAAACAATTGAACACGCTTGTATTTCTGTGACCTGATAAAAAGACCCTTCGTGTTCTCTCCCCTCCCTGTTCCTTCCTTTCCCAGTTGAAAAGAAGCCAGCAGGGACTTTTTTTTTCACTTTGGACAACCTTGGAGACCATTTTTTCACTTGGGGTTTCTTCCAGGTGAAACAGTGATGTTCAAAGGTATGTAAACACTTTTGCAAACCAAACTTGCTTTTCGAGTTTTTTTCCCAACTGCAGTTTGTCAGGAAACAAGGTGAACTAAAGGATTATCCACATCCTCCAGCATAACGGTTTTCTTTCTGGCCAGCAACACGCACGCACTGAGCGCTGAGAATACCCACTTGTAGTCAAATCTCTGAAGGATATACACATTTCTCATGGGATATTCAACATATAGTCACAATTCTTAAGCCATTTGATCATGAAACATCATCTGGTCATGTCTGGTGATGCCCCCTAATATGCTAAAGACATTAAAAAATAATAAATAAATGCATATTTCACATGTCCCTTGATGCAAAACGCAACATCCTTTTAAAACGTACCTCTGGCTGTGGTCCCCCCTGCCCACAGCTGACTTTCCAGCAAAGACGCTTTGAACGCGGGCTTTGTGGAGCAGCACTGAGTCAGCCTCGTCACATCCCACCCCGCAACCCATACACGTGGCTGTGGGGAGAGGATCAGCAGCGCAAGCCCAGCTCCACACCCAAGACTTGCAAAGGCAGAGAAACATGCTACAACTCACAGCAGAGCCCGGCAAGCCTGGTTCTCCTGGTTCCCCCTGCAAGGAAAACGGTGATGAGTTACCATGGCGAAGAGCTCCATTTCCTCTGGAAATGGGGGTTGGTGTAGGAGATACCTACAGCTGTGGAAGAGGAGACAAGGAGACCTCTGTGGACCCCTCTGCAGAGGCAGATGGAGGGGGTAGGTAGGATACCCCAAACATCTCAGCTGGTCAGATGAATGGAGCCCTACATCTCCACTGACTATAACTGGAGCTTAGACAGCAGTTCACACTTCATGCCTGAATATTGACATTTCAGTGAGTCATTATTGACCATTTTAGCCCAGGAAAGATGCCAGAGCACTCTGCTGCTTTACAAAATAGGAGAAATAGGGCTCTCCTGGAAAAGCGCAGCTATTTCTGCTCTCTGGTAGCCCCATAACATTTCAGTCAGCAATTTTGGAGAGGGAATGCAGAATTATATTCTGTGAGAAAATCATGACGGGATTTTACACATCAGTTCTTGCAGGAGAAGCCTTAACATAGGTGCTCACTGTACTCACCTTCTGTCCCACTGGTCCTCTTGTTCCGAAAAGGCCCATCACTCCCTTGGACCCAGCTTCACCTTTGACTCCCTAAAATTTTAAAGTTCTTGTCAAACACATTTTGAATACCTACTGCTCTTGAAGTGACCCTCCCTGAGAGATACCAGCAGAAGAACCCGTGGAGATGGCAGAGAGGATGACAAAAAGCACCATTTTTATAGCAGACTTCAGCCCCAGGAAGCCCAAAGGTCTGTATGGCGGCAGTGCTGGGGACAAAAGCCACCAGCTGTGGAATGGTTTGGCAGATACCTCACTGAACTGTCCTGTAAAAGAGTTGGTGCCCAGTGATGGGGACGGAAGGAAAACAAGCAGAAAGCCTCTGGATGAGCTTCCGCATTGCACACTCAAGTACAAGACCCCGTTGGACTTACTGGTGGTGGAGATACTACTCTGGGGCTCTGTCCAAAGTCACTCAGATATTTGATTGGGATGTGTATTTGCTTTAGGAGATGCTTACGTGTTATTGTTTTATTAGAAAGCAATGTGACAGATATCATGTATGGGCTTTCATCTGACTTAAAAAAAAAACAGGTACCACCCATGGGAGCATCTCCACAGGTTTCCTTTATAGTCGCTGGAGACTTAATCAGTGCAAAATATTGTGGTAAGGACACAATTTGCCTCTTCACAAGGGAGATGCGCACACTGGGTCAGGCAATTCCCACCCTGAGCTACACTGATTATACAGGTCCCCATGGGAAACAACGGGAGCTGGATGACTTGCTCAGACAGGGATGCTGCTGTTGTAGATACTTATATTTATTCAGCAGACACCCTGGTCCTGGGTCAGACTGGAGCAAAAAGTATTAACATAATATGAAAATATGTATGATTAGTACATGGAGATTTAGTCTGTGACTCAGTCGGAGAGTGGGAGAGTCATGTGGTTCCTCCCAGTGGAATGGTGATGGGTTGAGACCCAAGACACCCACAGGGTGCTCTCAAAGAGCAAAGGCGGATTGAGGAGCAGGCGACTCACTCTGCCACCACCCAGGGGACAGCCCTGTGTGATGAACAAGAACACAGGAGCCAACCAAGCCTCAAAAAGAATGTCACAAGAGCTGCAGGGTTTGAAGGAGCATGGCCAGCTCTTGGAGGGAGACGGAGATGCGGGACGCTTACAGTGCTGCAGCAACTGAATGGTCACTTTTCCTGGAGTGATCCTGTGCTGCAGACATGGTCCCAAAGTTACAGACGTGACACCTGGCAAACTGGATGTGTATCACATTCCCAAGCCCCAGCCCAGCATCCTCCTCTCCCTTTCTGCGTGAGCATGTCCTTGCACCGTGTTCTCCAGCAGGCATGTGGGAAGGGACCATGCAGAGATATCACTCCCTTCCTCCCACAACTGGTGACCTTTTGCTGTGTCCCTCAGTTGCATTGTGAGGTTCATACCTTTTCTCCTACAGGCCCATCCTCTCCCTTCTCGCCTTTGTCTCCGTCAAAACCTGGCAGGCCCCGTTCACCCTGAAAGGTAAGACAGAAATTAGTGGATTGTGCCTTTCTCCTGGAAGGACCCAGCTCTCAGCCACTGGCCCTGGACCAAAGTGCTGGTTCTCAGTGCTCATCCCAAGCTGTGCTTGGGGCTGATGCCACCAACAGTTGGAAAGGGACAGCTTAAACAGTCAATAAGAGTCAAACTTACGGGATCTCCTTTACTGCCTTTATAGCCCTGGGGTCCAAAAATAGTCATGGGCTCACCCTAGAGAAAGGAGACATGGAGAGATGTAGACACCCGGTGATACATGAACGCATGGGTTCCACTGGATGGAACCGCACTTGCTATGATGGGCAAAATAGTAATTCACACATCTGCAATGAAGATAAGCATTTCCCAAAGTGTGGTCCATATGCCAGGGAAGGCACATATGCTCCACAGCACAACATTAATTGTTAAGAGTTTTAGCTAAAAGCTGGACGATGAACGTGCACAGAAAACTACAAGAAGTTTTAGCTGTGCAACTCCTTGCTACAAAAGTGTTGGGGCCCACTGGTGTTACCTTAGTCTAGAGTTCTCAGGTGGAAATGGAGCTGTGCACGGCATGACCCTGATGTTCAACTCCTAATCCAAGGCTATCAGTGGTGGGACAGATTCATATCTAACATGGTGGCTTGGCTCCTTCGCCACCATATGTCACTTAGGATGCCAAGGTTTGATCTCTCCCCAGGTGTGGGAGCTGGCCATAGGCAGGGTAGTGAATGGGTCTACTCATGGTGTCCTGATTTATGGACACAGAGCTGGAGCTAAGGAAGGGGAGAGACAGTAGCTACAGGCATGCAGTAACCCCACAGACACATCTGTGTCAAGTCTGCTTATCAGCTCAGCAGCTGAGGAGGGACATTTTGCTCCTCAGAGAGTGCAGAAGCTGCGACAAGGCTATTCCCATGCAAGACATGGCTCTGCTCTGGTGAAGTGATGGTTATATCTCCAAAGTAGCGATGCTGTCCATAGTTCAGAGGGAGGAGGGCTGAAGCCACCTTCTACTGGCAATTGTAGCCCACTTGAAAAAGGACTCCCTTTACACCAGCTCTCTTCAGTTCAGGGTGATTGTGCCTTGCTGCTGGAGTCTTAACAACCATGCATCAATCAATATTCCTCAAATTTTCACAATCTTTTTGCAGTTAATTCAACCATCACCATCACCATAGGACCCTGATCAAATTCTGGCTTAATATATCCTCCTGCTTCCCTGCTCTGGAGGGACTCTAATGGAGACAGGATAAGGCCCAATCAATTTTGGGGACAAAAGGGAAAATAAAGATCCTGTAGTTCGATCCAATACATAGCACAGGCCCTGGGATCCACGCAGATACTCCTGTACTGTTGAAGAGTTCGAAAGAAAGTTAAGCCGCAATCATGTGGAACAAACCCAAGCCAATTATCCCCCCCCGTTTTATCTTGCACTCTGCCTTATATTTAATTAAGGTATTCTTTGGAAAACGCATTACACATTCCTTCAGCTTGGAAGGTGTTTTGAGGCCTCTTCACAAAGCAGATTAAGAATTGATTTGTCTCTGGAGCGAGTCCCCTTTGAAAGTAGCTTCCTCAGAGACAAATCGGCCTTAATCATTTAATACTGCATGACTCAAAGGCAGAATCATCATGTAGGTTTTCTAAAACTCATTTTCTAACAAGCCATTTCAGCCAGGAAGGAAGTTAACAAAACACTGGGCAGAAGTTCAGCATTTTCTGTGTATCTTCCAGGAGCGCTTTGGGAATTATTTTCGCATTACCTGCTATGAGCCAGCTCAGGCTTTTCAAGATTGCAGTATGCTTTGGGGTGAACTGGTTATACCAAAATCAGGGGAAATGTTCTTCCTCACTTAATTCACAGGAGGCATTTTTGTACCCCGGTGAATAGTTGCCAAAATGACTTTTTTTTTGTTGTTTTGTAGAATCCCATCAAAGCTATCATGCAAGCACAGCCCAGAGCGGTGTGTCCAGTGCAAGGATGGCAGTGACAAAGTGGATTGAACCTGGTGGAGACCCTCAAGAAGGAGGGTCTACATGTTGTCTTCCCCTGCGTACATGGGTGTACAATGTAGAGGGGATGGATCCAGGCTCTTCTTGGAGGCACACAGTGAAAGGGCAAGTTGCAACAAGGGAAACTCCTGTTAGACAGAAGGAAAAACTTCTTCCCCCTGTGGGGTGGCCAGATGCCCAAGCAGGGACACACAGGAGCACACAGGAGGGCCTGAGCCTCAAATCCTGAAGGTGTCATTGGCAGTGGGATCTTGATCCAGACACATGGATGGCACTGCACACAACACCATGTGTCGAAGGTAGGATTTAAAGTCCTCTTTGACGAAAGGCATTTGCACCCCATCGTCTGGGATCCTTCCTCGGTGCTCCACGCTGGGTGGGCTGTGCTCACCCACGTGTAATGATACTAATCTTACAAAATCACTAAGACCCCAGATATTTGAAAACACACATAAATATTTTTTACCATTTGTGCCTCTACCTTGTCCGATCACTGACTCATTTAAATAACTGTCTGTCTGCTCACTGGTAACTATAAAATCCTGAAAGCCTTTTACCCCATCTGCCCCAGAAAGTGACAATCTGGAATGTCCTTACTCTTTCTCCCTTGGGTCCCAGAAGTCCCCGATCACCCTGAACACAGGAAAGAAAGAAAGAAAGAAAAAAAGACAGTGAGCGATTCCCTTTTTTACTCACTCTTCTCGTGTTGCTCTGTCCACTGATTTGCATGCCAAGCCACTAAGATCTATCACAGCTGGAAGTCAGTCTGCAAAATGATTAGCTTACCACAAGAGATTGCGTACAACTAGAATTTATTGCATTGACAAAATAAAATAAAATAAAATAAAGACCCAGAGGACTGAAGTGGTTTGCCTGACTCCATGCTCAGCACATCCATGATGTGGAGCTATTGCTGGATTTCGACCTCCCAACGGGATGTAGCATCTCCATGCTGCAGAGACGAGCCTACACTTCTAGGGTGGGAAGGCATCCTATATAATACAGGATTTCCCAAATTTCAACCTCAAATCTGGCATGCTTTACTGAGAATGTATGATATTATTAGTTACTCTTGGAAGTTTTTTATAATGGGTATGGGACATGAGGCTGATGGGCAGGACTTATTCCTGATGGTATCTCATAACCTCCTCCAGTGCTCAAGACTGGTGTGGTGACAGCAGGAGAAGGGGGAGGCTGCAAAGACCAGGAGGGGACAGGAGAATAGAGACAGGCTTTGAAACTGCATTTGAACTGCTTGTGAGTGACAGAGCTGTATAGGGATCCCTCCCCCGGTGTCCCATTGCACACACCTGACATTTGGGACAAAATTTGCTCTTCTCAGTACTCCACTTTCCAAGGGTCACAAGTGGGATGTAGCAGAAGGAGACCAAGGGGACTCCTGCTCACCGACACAAATGAAAGGGTATGTGTTGCCTGGTGGGACAGGCATTGTCCTGCCGATGCTGTAGGACATTTGCTCCCTAGCCCTCTTCCCTCAACCCTGCACATTTGGGGATCAACCAGAGCATACCAGGGGTCTCCTTCTGTCCAAACTCCCAAATTTTCTTCCAAAAAGAACTAGGCATGCATAAAGACAGCATGCACCCTCACCACAGCCCAGCCATTAGAGAGGGCTGCTAATGCCACTTCACACTTGCACACACGGATCGAGGTCCCCTCCCAGTCCACCCCCAGAAGATGCTGGGATTATTCCCACTGCTTTAACAGGGGCTTCAGCAATGTGGACTGCTGCAGAGAAAGACTTCCCACAACGATGCCTTCCGCCTCAGACACTGTGTGGATAAGAGGACTGTTGCTTACTCTTTCGCCTTTCACACCTGGGAAGCCTTTTGGACCCTGCAGGAACACAAAACAACATGTGAAGTTAAATACCATCAGGGGAAGGTGTTAGAAAAGAGCATCCTACACTTGAAGAGCTGCCTCCAAGGACGGGGTCCACCTCAGAGAAGCTGCTAGTGGGACCACCTCTACTCTCCTTTCCTTCCTCCCAAGAGCAGTTTGAGAAGTGAATCACAGGGGTGCAAAGACAATATTTAGCCTTAAGCTTCTGTCCACCACTGGCACAACTCAGGATCTCTTGCCAATCGTATCCTGGGCTGCATCAAAAGAAGCGTGGCCAGCAGGTCAAGGAAGGTGATTCTGCCCCTCTACTCTACTCTGGTGAGACCCCAGCTGGAGTACTGCATCCAGCTCTGGAGTTCTCAACATAAGAAAGACATGGACCTGCTGGAGCGTGTCCACAGGAGAGCCACAAGGATGATCCGAGGGCTGGAGCACCTCTCCTATGAGGAGAGGCTGAGAGAGTTGGGGCTGTTCAGCCTGGAGAAGAGAAGGTTCTGGGGAGATCTTATTGCCGCCTTCCAGTCCCTAAAGGGGGCCTACAGGAGAGCTGGGGAAGGACTTTTTACTAGGGCATGTAGTGATAGGACGAGGGGGAATGGCTATAAACTGGAAGAGGGCAGGTTTAGATTTAACATTAGGAAGAAGTTTTTCACTTTAAGGGTGGTAAGGCAGTGGAACAGGTTGCCCAGAGAGGTTGTTGAGGCCCCATCCCTGGAGGTGTTCAAGGCCAGGCTGGACATGGCCTTGGGCAACCTGGTCTGGTGGGAGGTGTCCCTGCCCATGGCAGGGAGGTTGGAACTCGATGATCTTCAAGGGCCTTTCCAACCTAAACCATTCTATGATTCTATGATTCTTGGCAGATGTATAAATTTAGCCAACCTCCCCCATTTTTTAAGCCATGTACTGTGCTTTTCATACCCTTAACATTAATGAGATGCAGTCCCCATTCAGAGAGCATAGGGGAAGGGGTACTCCTGAGGGCTCCTCCTAGATGGGGGTGATGGGGATCCCCAGATGTCCCCCGTGGCAGGTTGGAGCCCCTGCAGACAGTCAGGATGTGAAACACACCTGGAGAGCTGAAAAGCCATGGTGGTCACCCCAGGTGTAACCCATTTGCAAAACTGGGGACTGGTGACCTCCCATGACTACACAGAGAGGTGGCACCTTCCACCTGCCGAACTGGCAGCTCATCACAGGGATGGGCATGGACAGGATGGATGGGAGGAGACAGAGCACAAGTGCAAGGTTCTGCATGTAGGTCAGGGCAATCCCATGCACAAATACAGGCTGGGTGGAGAATAGATGGAGAGCAGCCCTAAGGAGAAGGACTTGGGGATGTTGGATGATGAGAAGCTCAGCACGAGCAGGCAATTTGCGCTGGCAGCCCAGAAAGCCACCAGCATCCTGGGCTGCATCCCCAGCAGCATGGCCAGCAGGGCAGGGGAGGGGATTGTGCCCCTCTGCTCTGCTCTCATGAGACCCCACTTGCAGTGCTGCATGCAGCTCTGGGACCCCCAACATAAGAAGGACATGGACCTGCTGGAACACCTCTCCTGTGTGGAAAGGTTGAGAGAGTTGGGGTTGTCCAGCCTGGAGAAGAGAAGTCTCCGGGGAGACCTTAGAGCAGCCTTCCAGTATCTGAAGGGGGCGTACAAGAAATCTGGAAAGGGACTTTTTACAAGGGCATGTAGTGATAAGACGAGGGGGAATGGCTTCAAACTGGAAGAGGCAAGATTTAGATTGGATATCGGGAAGAAATTCTTCACTCTGAGGGTGGTGAGCCCCTGGGGCAGGTTGCCCAGAGAAGCTGTGGCTGCCTCATCCCTGGAGGTGTTCAAGGCCAGGTTGGACAGGGCTTGGAGCAACATGGGTTGGTGGGAGGTGCCCCTGCCCATGGCAGGGGGGTGGAACTGTATGATCTTCAAGGTCCCTTCTGACCTAAAGCATTCTATGATTTCCCAAAGGGCTCAAAACCTGGGTTTTGCCATGCCCCTTGCCCTGCATTGCTGCTCTGACCACTGGGACACATCAACTTGCAAGCTCTTATGGTGAAAAGGCCAGAGAATCAGCCCTTCAGGGATGAGATCCCAGGGGGAAACCTGGTACTGCAACCATCCTTGGCCTTCTGAGGAACTTCATAAAGGCCCATCCTGCTCATAATAACAGATTAAGTCCATTACATATAACAGCCTAATAAATAAAAAGGTGTTGGTTGAAATACTGACTGGGATCTGCGCCTCTCCTGACTCAGTCCCCTATCAATGAAAAGGGAATTTACAACAAAATGAGACCCTGAAGTTGATGCAGGCAAGCAGACCTGACAAACAATAACAGAGAGGGAATGATATTTTGGGAGGATTTCAAAAGCAGCATGTAGATGAGTCAGCCAAATGGACAAGAGCATAAAGCAACTGTGCTCTGCACGACACCTTACATCTCACAGCTGCTTACAGGATTTACAGTCACTCATGTCAACTCAACATCGGAATTCAGGTTCCCAAAGTCTCTATTTCCCACTGAAAGCATCAACCTATTTTATTTTTTTCATTGCTTGTAGGGATTTTGCCTACCCTGGGCCCACTGTTGTCCGTGCTGTAAAAACAGCCCTCCGCTCACTTTTAACACTCACCATCATTCCAGTGGGGCCCCGGACTCCCACAATGCCCTCGTCACCCTGTTAGGATGAAGAAGGGTAGCGATGGTCATCGGTAAAGACAATTGCAACATGCACAGTCCCAACTCTGCAAACCATCCCACTGGGGACAACAGGATTCGTTCAGCATGCAGAAGCCCAAATCCTTGATGGAGATGTCCAACCTTTTATACCTCCATCAGGATTAGGTGCCTTAATGCTCCTATGGATCTGGATCAAAGAGCCTAAAGGGCTTGAGATAGTCCACATGTCACTGCAGGTAGACACTGCAACATTTAGAGAATAATGCTTCAGTCAGATTGAAGCTTCAACCTTCAGTTTCTTCTCAGCTCCTGAGAGAAACAGACATCTGTGAGATGATCTGCACCTGATTTAGCATGATATAGATATCACTCCAAAAAGGTATCTCTTCCTCTCTGTTGGTATAGAGAGGCCCTCGTAGGACTAGCTCAGAAGAAGTCATCTGAGGCTGGATGACCTGGTGTGTCCCTCCCCACGATGTACTTACATCTGACAAAGGCGTGTGCAACAAGGGACAGAGGTCTGAGATATTCCATTCCTGGGACAGAGAAATTTCTTCCCCCTGATTAGAGGGCTCAGTAGCTTTTCTTTTTTTTTCACAATATATA
Source organism: Charadrius vociferus (assembly GCF_000708025.1). Lineage (NCBI taxonomy): Eukaryota > Metazoa > Chordata > Aves > Charadriiformes > Charadriidae > Charadrius > Charadrius vociferus. The sequence goes on along the minus strand of NW_009647856.1, from coordinate 12,131,384 downwards.
AGGCAGCCAGGAATTCACCTGGAACTCATATCATTGATTTTCAGAAGGAAGAGGCCACCAGTCATCTGCTCAATAGTAACTTGTGCCTTTGGATACCAATGTGAGGCTTATCTTCAAGCCCAGCTGCGGTTTCCAGATGCTGAAGACCTTGTTCTGAGCCTCCCTTTAAGTGTGCTATTGTCTCCTTAGAAACCTTGCTACAAGGGATAGCTGTGCTGGTGGGTCTACGAAGTCCTTTTATGACCTCCCTAGGTAGATCGTACAAGACTTGCCTGTCTTTCAGATGCCCAGACTTAAGCATTGTCCTGTGAGGCCAAATTTAGATCTCTCATATAAAGCCAATGTAATTTGAGGTTCTGTGATTCACTTTAGATTTATGCTGGAGTCAGGAGAGCAGAAACATTATTTCATCATTTCCTTCAGATAATGAAGCTTGAGTGAGGTTTACCCCAGACCTTTCACAGCTGTTGACATTCTCATTAAGTGTTTTGTCTCAGGGGCCTCATTGAACAGTTCTGCTGGCAGATGGGGAGTTTGTCTAAATGGATTGCTGCATAAAATCAGTTTATTCGTGGAACAGCCACAGAAGCAGCAAATTGAAACATGGCCTCTGATTACGACTCAAGAGGGTCTCCCTGGGGTCTTTGCCAGAAGGAGACCAAAACTTCTCAGCAACGTGAGGAAAATGTTGAAAAACATTGAACATTGCTGCCCCAAGGATGATGGGGGCTGGTTTCCCTCTGCCAGGACAATAGGAGGGAAGAGGGGAACGAGGATAAAAAAGCTGGAGGCAGATTTCTGAAGGAACGGGCGTGCAGGTAGCATCCCCAAAGCACACAAAACCAAGGACGTTCCTTACTGAGCTGCTAGGATTAAAATATGCAGATGTAGGGGTGTAGGTATTGCCTTCAACACTCCCATCTAGCCACTGAGTGCGCAGCCAACACAGTCAGTGGGGAAGGATTCACTTGGCCATGCAGCTGGCCAGTATGACCTGGTTGTCTAACTATGGAGGACACGCTAATTGAAACCTGTAGACAGATTCTGGGTATAGCAGTGTCCATCACCTCCAAATCTGGCTGGTGAAAAAATTAGGAGGGCTCTGAAATCAGCCCTTTAGGCATCTTCAACGATGGGTGAATAGGAGGTGATGGTATAAAGCTGCTTTCAAAAGAGGTTAGGCTGCAAGAAACCAAGACAAGAATATTTATGGAGGGACCTACCCGAGGGCCAGGCAGTCCGCGAGGACCTCTTGGGCCAGCTGCTCCAACGCCGATTTCTCCCTGCAGAACAGAGAACCCCAGAGGTCTCACTCAGAGCAAGGACACCACATCGCATGATTGCTGATGTGTTTGGCCATGATTTAAAAGTCAGAGAAAGAGTCAGGAGACTCATTTCCATTGACTTTCTGCTGTTTTCTCTGGAGGATGCTCCAGCAATCGTGGGGAAGAAAGGCATTAGGGTGAAAGAGGGATGAAGCAGCTGGATGGGGTCAGGAACAAGAGCCTAGGGGAGGGCAGTGGGCTGTCCCATTGCCACTCCAGGATTTCAGCTGCTTGTGACCTGCCTGGCAGGTTGGCACTGACCTTGTTGCCTTTGGGTCCAGGTGTCCCAGAAATCCCCTGTAGGGTGAAGAAAACAAAATAGAAGGGAGGACCTTGCTTAGCATGTTCTTGATGCTCTCCTGTCCCAGTGCTCCAAGAGGGTGAAAGCACACCCAGCCCAGATACCAGACCCTCAATCTCTCTCCCCAGCCACCCCTCTGCTGCTCAAAAGACACTGGGGTGATGTACAAATGTCACCTCTTTTCCTGGGGATCCTGATGGTCCTGAAGGCCCAGCAAATCCATTCCGTCCTCTCTTCCCTCGCTCCCCCTTGAAAATAAAATCCTTTAAGGAGGAGAATACCCTGATGGAAATGTCCTGCTTTCCCCCACCCAGCCAGAAAGTGGGAGCTGGTGGCCTGAGGTGTTCCCTGCACTGGCTGCATGCAGGAGGAATAGCCTAGGGTGCTCCCCAGATGGGTCTCTTGTCGTTGAGGAGAAGGGACTCCAGCTACACCAAGACTCTTGAGTTGAGGCACACTGCTGTCCACCACCCCACCTCCAGCTAAGCCTCCATGTCCCTGCAATGAGACTTACACATTGCTCCCTCTGTTCCCAGACTCCCAAACCCCAAACTTGTTCACATCCTCTGTGCTATCACCACCCCTTTTCTTCCCAGCCATCTCATGAAGTCACATCACTAAATTTAAAGGAACAACAGGTCCCAACCTTGCTTGGACCTCCACTGCTTTTTTTTTTTGAACTTGAAGGACATTCCCCTGAACCAAATCTTTTGGCCTGTTTTCCCCTCAGCTACACCAGTTGGTCTAGTAAAAGCTGTCACCTCTCTTTTTGCAACCAGGCTTTGTTCTTGCTTCTCTTCACTGACTACGTATATGCTCAGGGTCTGGAGACCTGCATAGGTGGGGGTTTGACCCACAGTGGACACCTGATGTAGGACCATCATTGTTCTCAGCTTGGGGTGGCTAACACAACACATGCAGTCCCCTCACTGCACACCACCTACCTTCTGTCCTGGCATCCCAGGCAGACCTGGAGCCCCTCTGTCCCCCTGTGACCCAGGGGTGCCGGCGTTGCCACGAATGCCCTGGATGCCTTGAGCTCCAGGAGGGCCTGGGGCCCCTGGCTCACCCTGTTGAGTGAATCACAAGGAATTTGGCTCTTAGAAGGGATTAACTGTGCCCCCGCCAAGGTCCTGGGGAAAGCCAGGGGTGTATTCTTGAATTCACATGAAGAGTACACAGAATTGGGGCCACCCCCTCCAGCCCAGGTCCGTAAGACACATCCTAGGGCTGCAGAAAGGGCTGTGCCATGGCTTTCTAGGTGAGAAGCCCTTACCAGCAGACCTTCAGAGCTCTGCAGGGAATTCAGACCCTGCAGACCTGCAACAACCCAAGGCATTGCAGAAACCCATCTGCTGAGACCACAATTCCCTCGATATTTTCACAGCCATATTTATCCTCTGGACCCCACCTGCTTTGAAATGGCCCTTTGGAGGACACAGAGCATTGCCTCTGTCCCATACCCACGTGATGGTGTCCCTGTCTTCCCAGGCTGGGACTGGTTTTGGTGCTTTATATTTGCAGTCTCCCAGCCCGCTCTGTAGCTCCACACCCAGTGGTGTAAAGATCAGGAAGGACTACAAAAAGCAAGACCCAGACAAAACAAGCGAGGTCCTATCTAGAAGAGAAGAAAGGCTTACCTTAAATCCAGGTGGCCCAGCCTGACCAACAGGGCCTCTGAACCCAATTCCTGGTTCTCCCTATGAAGAGAAGGTCAGGATAAATCAAGATCACTCCTTCCAGTGTGGGCCCATCAAAATGAGAGCTTGCTTCATGCTGCTCCTTGGGCACCCAGCTGAAGTCCCTTGGTGTTGATCCTACATTGGAGGGTTTCTACAGAGGCCTCACTGACCATCACATCTCCTCTAGATGGTGGGAAGTCTTATCTGACCTGGAGAGACAAAGCTGCTGAGAGCATTTAAACAGCTTTAGAAGAGAGGGAGTTTAGTTGCAGGAGATGGTGTCAGAGGACTCTGGCTGAGACTCATATATTCTGACATTACTCATTTATAAGGTGGCCATCCTGTCTATGTGAGGCATCTGGAGTCCCCCCCTAGTCAACAGAGAGATGCTGGGTCCCCAGCAAGTGACTGGCCACACTGAGCCCATATCTCAGAAGGTTACCTGGACATTTTCCCCTGAGATGGGGAGGTTAGGTATGGCAAAAGGAGGAGGGAACGCAGGAGGCAAGCTCTCAGAGTGTAAGAAGAGACACCCCAAATGTGGCACCAATGTTGCTCTTTACCTTTTGACCATTTTCACCTCTGTCTCCTTTGGTGCCCTATGAAATAAAGAGAGAGTAACCAACCCTGTGCTAGAGGTCATGTGAAATACCATCTCAGTGCAACCCTGAATGAGAGCAAAGGCTTCCAGTTGTGCTCATAGCCTATGGCAGCGTGGAGCAACTGGCCCCACTGACCTCCACCTCTTTTCCCCAGAGGAGGTGGGCAGTGGTTGCGTGACCAGGGAAGAGCCAACACAGAGTCATGGTGCTCCCAGGAAGGAGATGGAGTACTGGGGGGACCTAGTAGATTTTGACTTTCCTATGGCAATCTCACGTGCTGGATTTGGGCTACTTAGCTGGTAACATTGTCCTGCTCCAGCTGCCGATACCGACTCCACAGCTCACCTTTTCTCCAGGCTCCCCCATCTCCCCAGGCTGCCCCTGCAAGACAAAAACCATCCACCTTCCAGCCACCTCCTCTCCCTTCCTCCCTTCTCATGTCTGTGTCCCCAGGATACTGCCCCTACACTCTACATGGGTGTATAAAGAGTAGCCCACGCAATGTACCCCTTCCCCATCAGGCTGTGCCTTTTAACAACAACGTTGCTTCATTTGCCTTTCTCCTGAATACCTGGTCCCACCATCCCAGATCTGCCACTTGGTCCCTATAAGCCTTTGCTACCAGAAGGGTTCATGAAATGGTGTTTTGTGTGGCCCTTCTTCCATCCCTGTCCTCATGCCAGGGCTGGCTTTTACTTGTCTGTCACCTGGTTCAGTTCACTGATCCAGCAGAAGATGAACATCAGGAAAAACCCCCGAATTTTTGCATTTGCTCCTGAGTGCATGGCAGATGCACGTTAACCTTGCTGGAAGGGAGGGAACAGAAACCTTCATCAGAGATAAAGGTGCGACTGTGGCAATCTCAATTTACATTGGCACAGTCTTCCTTAGACCCTCTCCACCAGCATGTCCCCAGATGCCTCTTGCCTTCCATACCCTCTTAGCACCGAGAGCCTTCTCCTGTTCTCAGAGGCTCAGGCCAGAAAAGTGATATCACTACCTTTTCTCCTTTGTCTCCACGGACTCCTGGAGCTCCCATTTCTCCCTGGAAAACAACAGGTGACCCCTTCAATTGCAAACACACATTGCCAAGAGGAATTTTTCCTTCCCTCTTTGGACCAGGTGGGTCCTGCCCTCGTTCCTGCATCAGCATTTAGCAAACATCTATGGAGGAACTCCTCATTGCCATCACTTGCATTCCCAGACCAGACTGGGGACATCTCTGACCCCGTCCCTTCCATCCTGGGCAATAGAATTGCAGAGAAAGAAAACATAAATTGCAGAGTAAGGGCCAGATATGAGTGGTAAGCTGAGGGTCTCCCTGCCCCAGGACACTGCAGATGTTAAAGGATGCCATGAGTTTGAGGGAGACCGGAGAAGTCCACAGAGGACAAAACTATTGAGGATCCCCAAAACATAAAAACCTTGTTTGGATCTGCTGCGAGAGGTTCAAGCCTGGAATCTCTGCTCTGTTACTAATGACCAAAAGCTGTTGATTACAACCTCTTGAACCTACTAGCCTGGCAAATTTTTACCCATGGCTCCTCAGGTTCCAAATGAGACTGCTCTGGGAGATGGATCACTATCCTGGTGACCCCCAGGTGCCCTTGGGTACCTGCGTTAAAAGGTGAAACAACAGCACTGACCTTTTGGCCATGGGAGGGTGGATCTGGTGGGTCAGTTTCCTCCTTCTATAAGAAAAAAAAGTGCATGTACAGAACAGGGTTGGGTTGCACTGTGACGGGGGAAAGACCAGCTGCATCCTCACCACAGGCAGCTGTGATAAGAGAAGTACAACATGAATGCTGTACCTTAATTCTCCTCCGGTGATGAGGGCCTGGGTACGCCTTGAGTCAAAAAAGAAAAGAGGAAAGTGTGAGAGCAGTTGGAGAAACTTTTCACCCTTGAGCCATGGAAAAGACATCTCTGAGGAGTGAGATGTTAGGCAGCAAGTAGGGGGGCCGGAAGCATCTCACAGGGAAGCCGTGTGTTACCAGGGATCACAAGAACCCCACTGAAGGCCTCCTGGTTGGATATGGAGTGGCCTCCATGTTCCTTCTGATCTCCTCCAGCCCAGATGGGACATCTGAGAGCTGGTGTTGCCCATTGCATATGGGCTGCCAGGGTTCATGAACCAAAAGATGCCTCTGGGCTTTTGGCAACGGCACAGATGTCCCCCTTAACCCTTTAAAGAGGGCTATGAGAAGAGTCGTGTTTTCTCCTGGTGTGGATGAGCTCAGCTCAGTGCTGCCGTTCCTCCTGGGAACACAGGGTGAGGGTCACTCACCACTTTCCAAGAAATTCATTCAAACTTAGGGGAAATCTGTTGTTCAGAATTTTTCATCCTTAACCCCTGGCAATAGATCTTTCCCTCTTAAATTTTATAAAAATCAACCCTTTGCACTTTCCATTTCTGGCATATTGTGTTGAAGTCAGTAACGTAATTGTGCAGGTATGTCAGAGATGTTTGTGTTTATAAACACACACATATATTTACACATTTACATGCACATACAAATATCTTCTATACTCTCAGGACACAAAACACCCTCCAACTATGCTGCTTTCCCCACGCACCAGGTTAATGTGTTCCCTCATTGATTAAGTTTGATTTCCCCCACTTCTGTTTTCCGAGCACCACGTCCCTTGCCAGATACAGGGAGAACAATCTGCTCTGCCAAGAAAAACAGCTTTTTCTGCAGCTGTTTCTTGCTTTATTTATTAATATTTACCACTAACCTTTCACACACACCCCCCCCCCCTTCATTGTGACTTTACACAAGTGAGAGGAGGCAAGTGGGGTTCCTCTTGTGACATGGGCTTGAAGACACCCTTGTGTGGGGTCTTCACTCACCGTGGATCCAGATGGAGATTTCCGAGCTCCTGGGGCACCAGGGGGATGAACCTGTGATGGAGCCAACAAGGAAGGGTCACCGCTTCCTCCTGGATCACACCGGTGGCTCTGCTCTTGCACACAGGCCAGCCCGAAGCTGTCGCGGTGAAACGGGGTCTTTACCACGTGTTTCTGGTGCTCAGCAGATCTCCTGGCTCTAACGTGCCCTGGGAGTGCAGAGCCGGCATCTAAATTCACATTTTCCTGTGGGAAGGGAAGCAGCATCCTGCTGAGCACCTAATATTATCTAGAGATGATAATATTAATATTAACAATAATAATCATCATAATCAAATAATATATAATAATATATGTATTATTTAGCACCGTGCAATTAATTTACTGCTATTTCAAAGAAATAAAAACCACCTAAAATATTACAACTTTGAACTTTAAATCCCTCCCTGCACCAGCAATGCCTGAGTAACACACCTGCTACGCAATTAATGTCCCCGGTGTATCCGATTGGAATTAGGCAACTATTAATGCCTATTAATGGCTACACGTTAATCTGCCACTTGGTGATGTTTGTAGTGCTGGTGATTTTGGCTGATATATATTTAAGGCAAACACAGTAAAGCTTGTACAAATAGTTACTGGCCCGGCTCAGAAATTGTTTGTTCTTTTCCATCTTAGAGATGGTAAATTATCGACTTGCTGTTGTAAAAAATACAATAGTCCTAGCTGCTGGATATCTCAGCGTACAGCAATTATTCCTTGAACCACACAGTGGAAGCACTGCAGTGTAGCTTTGGTGAATATTTTGATATGGAAGCAAAGAAGTAGTGGGCTTTTTTTATAATGAAAGCAAGCTGGGCACCTCCTTGCACCCAAACCCCAACCCTGAGACCTGCTGGGAGCACATGAAGGAGAAGGAAAAATCAGGATGGGGTGCAGTTATTTAGCACTACTCCCACATTTTGTGTTGCAGCAACAAAGATCCGGATGCATCTCAATTAATTTCACCCAGAAACACGAGTCGAGACTTTTAGATGGTTGAAGTTAAGGGAAAGTAAATCCTAAATGAAAGACTTCCAAGAAACACTGGTTAGTCCAGCCCTGGACATGACACTGTCAGGTTTGCAGGGGTGATAGTCCTGTTTTTGCTGTATTTTAACCAGCCGGATGATAATTTTACCTCGTGGCTAATGAACCCAGGAAGTTTCTGACTCACCAAAATACATAAGGGGAAAAAAAAATATAAATTCTTTTGGTCCGATTAAAATTGAAATTCTTTGCTGAAAGATGATGAGGGTGACAGCATAAGGAATATAAGACAGGTCAGTGATGTGCTGGCACAGTTGTTTAGGGGAGTGCCCAATCTCAGGTGGTTTTTGTGGGACCAGGTAGAGAAACATCTCCCAGGCTTACGCAGAGGTGACCTGGGTGGGTCAGAGGGCATCATCAGATGAGACCACGTGGATGTTCCCATCCATCCTACACCAGGTCACAGCTCATTTGCGTGCGGACCGGCTGTAAAACACCACTGCTCTTTAGCACAAGTCCACATTCGACTCGCCGAAGTGCGAATAGCGTCACAAAGCAGCGGCGAGGCAAGCCCATGGGTTGCCAAGACCTCGGCGAGGTTTGGAAGGCCACCTGTATGCATGCGATCTCATAAAGCTGCCATTTACTGGGGTGGTGGGAAATTGCAGGGGGTAATAACTCTTCTTCATTCTGTAATTCCTCTGCAATTTTAGCAGTTTCCTGCTCTGAGCTGCCAGCAATAAGGCACCTCAAAGGAAAGTAGAGAGGCTGCTGCTTTCTAAAGGAATGATTTACTGATGGCAGGTGGCAGCATTAAAAAAAAAAAAAAAAGAAAGGAAAAGGGAAAAAGGAGAAAAGGAGGAAAGAAACAGATAAAATTAGGACAGGAAAGAGAAAAATGGAAATAAAACGGGGAGCAAAAAAAAAAATAAAAAATTGCTGCAAAGAAAGAGGTACAGGAAAGAGAGAAATAGAAAAGGCCAAAGAGATATCAGGTAGGAAAATTAAGTGACTATAGATTTATTCACACGGAGACAACCAGCGGCATTTACTGGAATTAACTCTGAAAATGAGTAAGCTTAACTGCAGGGGAGTTGGGAGATGGAGGAGGCAGGAATTGGCTGGTACGGTCCCGTAACACCAAAGAAGTGGCTCATCTGCGGAAAGAGTAAGCGGCCACCGATTTTTGCACGGACACGTGTACCTGGGCTCATCCTGCCTCTTTCTATCCGTTAATTTGCTTCCCCCATTAACTCCTGCCAGCCAGAAATTGCACCTCCGAGATGAAGCTCTTGGGCTATTACAGGCTGCTTCTCTCTAAGGCCCCGTGAACCTTTTAACAGGTAAAATTTGTGATTATGGCTGCTGCAGATGGGAAAACAGCTGGCTCGGTTTCACTGCCTTTGCATTGCCCTCCGCTGAGTTCAGCTTGGCTGTGGGGACCACCAGAGATGGGAGGATGCAGGAGCTGAAGGGGGAGAGGGGCTGCTGCTGTTCCCTGTCTTTGGATCACACTTTTTCCTCCTCCCAAGGAGGAAAACATCCTTGGGGTGCAGATCCCATCGTGCTGGGGTTTGAAGTGCCCTAAAAAAACCCCAACCTTGTGGCAGCTGTTCCACTTTTACCAGTGCCCCTACCAAAATGGGGCTCATCAGACACGAGAGCAGGAAGGGTGGTGTTATCACAAGTCATATGAGGAACGGCTGAGGGAACTGGGGTTGTTTAGCCTGGACAAGAGAAGGCTGAGGGGAGACCTTATCACCCTCTACAACTACCTGAAAGGAGGGTGTAGAGAGGTGGGGGCTGAGCGCTTCTCCCTGGTGACAAGTGATAGGACGAGAGGAAATGGGTTCAAGTTATGCCAGGGGAGGTTTAGATTGGATATTAGGCAACATTTTTTCACTGAAAGGGTTATTAAACATTGGACTAGGCTGCCCAGGGAGGGGGTGGATTCGCCATCCCTGGAGGTGTTTAAAAAAAGGGTAGATGTGGTACGTGGGGACGTGGTTTAGAAATGGTTTTGTCAGGGCAGGTTGATGGTTGGACTTGATGATCTTAAAGGACCCTTCCAACCTCAGCAATTCGATGATTCTATGATTTTATCTGCCCATCTTTCAAACAGCTCTTCATGAGATGGGGAATCCTCTGGGCTGGGATTCAGAAAAAGGTGTTTGGCAATGCCAGGCTGCAGAATTACACCCGCGATTATTGCCAAACGCCCAACTGCAGCATCGTTGTTGGATGGCACTGATATTGCACTAATCCACAGGGCTCTTGAACATCAGCCCCAACAGGGCAGCAGATCATCTCTATAAACACAAAGTGCAAACTTTTTCCCTCCCTAGCCCCCTGTGCTCTGCTCCTGGTAACTCAGGCAGCGACAGACGGGGAATCGCTGCCTTGTCCCACCTCCCACCCAGCCACCACCTGAGGTTAATCAGCTTGAGCTCTGATTTCCCATTTGAATTATAAGGCTTCAGTTTCTTCCCTCCGGTTCTCCTCCTGCCTTTAACTGCAAGATGAAACAGCCTTTTAATATTCAGTATCTCCTCCCTGTGAAAAATCTTCCATGCAGAAATCCAAGTCATCTCAGGCACCCTGAGTTCGGCTAAAAAAATGTCCAGTTTTCGGTCTCTCGTGAGAAACCATCCTGCAGCCACCTGCGAATCAGCTTTGTGGCTCTGCTCTGCACTTCCCATGGGGCTAAAAAAAAAAAAAGTGGCATCACAAACAGGACACAGAGATTGCTTTTGGTCCTTGGGATGCGGGGATTAAACTAATAAATGTAATGGACGTGGACCTGTTGGAGCAAGTCCAGAGGAGGCCACAGAGATGCTGCAAGGCCTGGAGCCCCTCTGCTGGGAGGACAGGCTGAAAGAGTTGGGGGTGTCCAGCCTGGAGAAGAGAAGGCTCCAGGCAGACCTTAGAGCCCCTTCCAGTCCCTAAAGGAGCTCCAGGAAAGCTGGGGAGGGACTCTTGATCAGGCTGTGGAGCGATAGGACAAGGGGTAACAGTTTTAAACTGAAAGAGGAAGATTTAGACTAGATATCAGGAAGAAATTTTTCACTATGAGGGTGGTGAGACACTGGCCCAGGCTGCCCAGAGGAGCTGTGGCTGCCCCATCCCTGGAGGTGTTCAAGGCCAGGTTGGACGGGGCTTTGAGCAACCTGGTCTGGTGGGAGGTGTCCCTGCCCATGGCCTGGGGGTTGGAACTAGATCTTTAAGGTCCCTTCCAACTCTAACCATTCTATGATTCTATGAATTCTTTACACCCCTGGTGACTGAGAACAGTTCTTTCTGCCGAAACGTCACATTTGGCATGGCCATGTGGTCCTTTTCCCTTCCTGGTGCCATGGCCACAGTATCCGGGCACACGGATCCACTCAGGTCCCCGATACCAAACAAAAAGTGGTCATTCCCATTTCATTGAGGAAGAAGATGCTGTGTCTGATGGGTGGGTCTGATTTATTAAAGGACTCCGCGCAGGTGCATGTGTGAAGCCTTGAGGAGTCTGCTCACAAAGAGCATCCAGCATGGCTCAAATGGAGCCACAGATTTGGGATTCCCCCAGTTTCACGGTCTCCAGGTGCAAGTCCATCAGGACTGAGCTCTACCTGCTTTCAATAGCACGACACCAAAAAGCTCCCACCTCAGCCAGCGCCGTGCAGCCCAATCCCACAAGAAATGAGGGGGTTTGGGCTCCATCTTCTGTGTTTCCAGGTCTCCCTCTAGCTGAACCATAGCCAATAAAGGGAAACAGAGCATCCAGGAGGAGAAACAAAGCTGATGGATGCCCGTGCACAGGCTACTGCCTCCAGAGCTGCAGGTTACACACATACACATGTGTGTTTGTGCCGGGAGCCCTCTCGTGGCTGCTGCAACAAAGGTTGTTCCAGCTTCGTGATTCAGCGGGGTGGTAATTTGCAGAGGCAGCCGGGAGACAGCTAACTGAAGCCACGGGAGCAGAAGCAAGTGTTCAGCAGATTATTTAAATCAGAGCAAGATTTTCTCCAACAGGGTCTTTGAGCTACCCCTCCCAATCCTATTCCTAGAAATATCCTTGCTAACGTTGTTCCTAGCAGTAACTGTGCCTGTAGCTGCAAGCAAACATCCAAAGGATTTATTTTTTGTTTCACTTTTTAAGGTTGTGGGCATCCCACCTTCGAGTATTTTCAAAAAGAGCACACCCACCCCCCCCCGCACAGGAGCACATCAATATGCAAAGGTGTGGAAACAGCACTGAAGGAATGCGTTTTCCCTCTCTCCATCCCTTGGGCTGGTGTCACTCAATGTGTTGTGTCGGGGGTAGGGTCTCCCAGCCGGACTGGACAGTGCACTTCTGCTTACAATGATGTTCAAACTGGAGGACGCTGGGTTTGGTACATGGCAGTGGAGCATGGTTTAGGTTCTCAGAAGAAAATGCATGCCCAGGAGGGCGGAAAAAAAAAAAAAGAAGAGTGAAATGGGCTGTCAGGGCTCAGACAACCACACTGCAGCAACACCACAACTTATTGCCCAGCAGCCGAGCTGAGGTAACTGCTGCCACCAGCCTGGATGTACCCTCCAACTTTGATGAGAATGATATAACGTGTCTTGAGGGTACGTACACATGTGGTTTTAAAGCAGTTCTAACTCCTGGCTATGGAAGAAAACTCTACTTTGCTACTGTCCTTCAGCTGAAGTGCAGTAACAAACCACTTCAACTTTTTAAGAGGCAGATCTTGAAGGAAGAAGTTAGGTGGGTCACCCTGCATCATGTTTCCTCTGGGACAGATGCTTTGGCTCATCTGATCAACAAAAGCTCATTAAATTACAATTTGCTCTTGTTGCTGAGTCCTTAAAAAGGAGAAAGTCCCCAAATTCCTGCTCAGACCCCCAAATCCTACTCTTTTAGGGAGTCAGACGCTGCACTCCAGAGCTGGGCTCAGGAGGATGCATACCAGGATCTAAAAGACAAACGCTGTGCAGGGAAACCTGAGGGTCTGTGGACTATTCTGAGACATCTGTGAAAAGTAAGAAGGAAAAGGAAATATCTAGTTGGGGGCATATCCTAAACTCACTGTCTGAGGTCTGCATTGTCCCTGGAGTGTTACAAGTCTGACTGAAAAAGTATCGAGACTCATTGCCTGTTCAATCAACCAAGCCCCAAAGAACAGGACGGATGCTGATGTCAGATGGATTCAGATTAGGAAAAGTTTGTCCTTTTTTTTTCCCCCAACAAAATGGGTAATTAACCAACAAAACATTTGCCAAGGGCTCTGGGGGGTTCCCACTTCCCCAACTCTATGCAGAAGACAAGGTTGGCCACCAGCCTGTTGCCCAGGTCCCATGTCTGAGCAGTGGTGTCCTATGGGGCTGCGGGGGAAGCTGCCCCAGGACTTAGAGCACTGGGTGAGAGATGTGCATCCCAGTCCCTTCCAATCTACCACTTATCTCCACACTGGTCTACTGCCCAGCACTGCTGGGGAAGACATACATGGCTTGTGTCCTCCTGTGGTTGTCCTTCCACCCTCTCCTCCAAGAACTCGAGAGGCTCCATGGACTGGTTTCCTTCCAGACTATCTTCTGGGTGTGGTGGGGGCACAGCCAAGCTCTGCAGAGGGTGGTAGATGAACGACAACACAGTCTTGCTACTTACTAAAGTGGAATATGGAAAGCAAGACCCTTTTCTGGGCTCTGACACCGATTCACGCAGACATCCTTACCCTTTCTCTAACTTGGTTTTTCACATTGGTAAAATAGGGGCAAAACTCACAGAATTCAAGGATTTGCCCAATCAAGCTTTGAGAAACGTAACCACTTTGCATCTATTAAATCAGCACAAATGGAAAAGTAATTAAAAGTCACTGAACAGGCATTTACATACACTGCTGAGAGAAGTGGTTGTCCCTCTTGAGTCTCTCTCCTTCCTTCCTTCTTTGGATGTTTTCTCCAAGGACTCAGAAGGGTTTCCTTGGGGCTGGTACTCAGGTTCAGAACCACCAGCAGACGGACCCTGTGGAGATCAAAGAAAGTTACAGCTTTTTGTAAGTCAAGACATCATTCACAATACACTGCTTTATCAACTCTGCCATTTATTCCATAGCACACTCAGAGACAGCAAGACAATGCTGGAGAACCAAGGGGCCAAGACCTCTTTTGCTTCTTTCTTGGGAAGTGCCAACAAGGATGGGGTGGGGAAGACTGCAAGGAGCCGTGGTGGGATGGAGGGTTGCTTTGTCACCTTCACTCCCAACTCCCTGGTTGAAATCCAGCCTAGACAGGCTGGTCCAGATGAGCAGAGAGGTCTCCAACACTTTCTTCCAGATTGGGTTGGGCTCCCAAAGCCCAACAGAGACAGATTTGGTGTCTCTGTACCCCAAATCCCAGCATTGCTGGCCCCAGGATTGCTGGCACAACATCCAGTTTGGGTCTTTTGGTGCAAACACATCTACCAGTGAGCACTTTATCCTCTTTCAGGCCCCTAAAATGCTATCATTCAGGTTGCAATGATCTGGAAAAGCAACACGTCCCGCCTGAGATGACAGCAGGAGCCTGGAGCTGAGAGGCGATAAGCCTGTCTTACCCTGTCTAAGTGCCTGAGCAACTGGGTCATCACTGAACCAACCACAGAGGAAGATAAAATCATCAGGAGCTGGCTCCAAACGTCCCCACAGATTTTGTGCTCCAGTTAGAGGCATCTCCTAGAAGTGACCAACAAGGTTTTATGGAGAATGAGTCACTTCTCGGCTGCTGAAAAGAAGACTAGAAAAGCCTTGCTGCAGCTGCAGGCACTATTTCCTGGACTATCTCTTATCAGGACTGTCTAGTACAGGCAAATTATGATCCATGACTCCTCCAGCAGCTATGAGAGGTGACCTGGATACAGCTCTCTTATATTATTCCTGGAGATGTGCTGTACCACGTTGGAACTTGGGTCCAGTATGGAGATTAAGCCTTAACACTGCTAATAAATTCCTAATTCCCATAACCGCAAACTATCTGTTACTTGCAATTGCAAAGGATGCGGGTGACTACATTATCTCTAGCAATTAGCCTGGTTGCTCAAGCAAACGAGGGCTGTGGAGTCATGTGGACTCCTCTTGTGGGCAATCTCAATCCAACCTGACAGCAGGATCGGATCCATCCCTGCCAGGGCAGGAGAGATGCACCCAGATTACAGCCTCCAAGTAAGGAGAAGTTGCAAGGCAAGTTCAACAGATAACCAGCATGGGGATAGCTTGAAATCAGCCCAGTCTGTGCTGGCTTTTTGCTCAGAGGACAAGAAGGAGTTGTGGTTGGGTGGAAAGGAAGGGAGGATGAGGATCAGCAGGAGGCATCATTGGAGCGTGGACTGGGAGCTCACAGGCAGCCAGTACATATTTGATGTACAATCTCTTAATGTTATTGCTGCAGCAGACCAGGTAGAGAGGAGCACAGAACTACATAACTATACTTTGTCTGCTCTGCTGTTGATTTGCACCTTAAGGAGTCCTCCGGACACCGGCAACCTAAAGTGAGTCTCCACCTCCAGGCCCTGTGCTTCTTCTGTCACCTCAGTGCTGGCCAGGGCATCAGGAGAAGTATCAAACAGTGAATTCTGTAACATAAAAAAAAGTGGTTTGCTGTGGTGATGACAAACCTGAGCTCCCAGGATCCACACATGCGATGCGCTGGATCCTGATGGGTTATTTCTGCCCATTGCCCCATCCCTCCAGCATGCTCTGTCCCACCTGGTGGCCTTTCCGAACCAGGATGGAGTGAGTAGTCAGCAATTCCCTGCTGGCTACCTCCAAGCCTTCCTTCTAAGCTAGTCCCACCTCCCTGGGATCCCACTTGCTTTTCAGGGTCCCCTCATGATTGCTTCTCATGCTTTCAGCTGCTTTGCTCCCCTCGCACACCCACCACTCCAACAACCCCCAGCCCCCAAAGGGCACACAGAGGCTGATGGCTTTGGAGGATGGCTTCTAGCTACCTCCAGTAACAAGGGTTGACCGATTCCTTTATTTCCAGTGAATAAAGAGTGCTTTGCAATCCCATCAGTTTAGCCAAGATCCTGGTGTGAGCCATCAGCCTCTTCCACCTTAACTATTTCTTACAGTGGCTGCAAGTCACCGTAACCTGTTTGATGAGAGAGGTGACCCTGAAGCCTTCAATGATTCATTTTTGTCTCTCTCTCATTTCCTTCCAGGTCTGTCTGCCCCTTGAGGATGACAGATGACAACACTCACGCCATGGTCGGTGGCATGCAGAGCTGCCTGCTTTCTCCTGGAAGTCTTGCTTGTCTGGGAGCCACTCAGCTGCTGCACCAGCCCATCCAGCCCATCCCTCAGGAGCGCGTCGGAGAGGTCCTTCAGCAGTGTCAGCTGAAACCAGTGGAGACCATTAAGGCAGTAGCCCAGTGCCACCCTCCTGTTCCTGACACATGACAGTGCAAGTGCAGCCACCCCAAAAACAAGACTGATGCATTTCCAGTGGGGTTCACAGAGCACCTGGTGAAGCAATGTGTCCCGACAGCCAAAGGCTGATTTAAATACAGGTCCAAATATGGTTTGGACATCAAGGAGCTGATTGATGGTGCTTATGTGGTGGCTTTTCACATCCTAAATAAAACCTCTTCATTTGATCAGATCAGTCAGTCCTTCACCTCCCCCGATCACATCTCCAGAGCTTAGAGAAAGGAGCTGAAGGTAACAAGCACAACTCGAAGTACCTGCCTGGTAGATACTAAAAGCTGAGCCTTATCACACTTCATAAGCTTGATGGCAACCTTGAGAGTGGAGAGGGTGGCCACCAGTCTAGCACTGCGGTATTGCATGGTGATTATTCACTATTATTTCGAGCTACGGAACACCCCGAACTGGACTTTGTGCTAAACAGGACACACAGCATGGCCAGAGCACCCAGAGGGCTGTATGGGTCTCCTCTGGCTGGCTGTGCAGACCCAGTGCTGAAGTACAAGCCAACCCAGGTGGTAGCACCAAGCTCTGAACAGGTATTTGCCAAATCTCAATGTCACATGGGCCTCAAATCCACCATCTACCCCATAACACAGCAGCAAAACAGCTGTCCAAGAAGCATTTAAATATATATGGTAAGCTGTAAAAGGAAATGTAGTAATCCTGCCCTCTTATGAGTGCCACTGCCAGACCTGGGGGAGCACACATCGCCTCCAGAAGACCACAGGGAACAGATCATAGAATCATAGAATGGTTAGAGTTGGAAGGGACCTCAAAGATCATCTAGTTCCTACCCCCCTGCCACGGGCAGGGAGACCTCCCACTAGACCACATTGCTCAAAGCCCAATCCAACCTGGCCTTGAAGACCTCTAGGGATGAGGTATCTACATGGAAAAGGTTAATTACAATCACCTTATCAGAAGGATGGTCAAAGCATTACCTACCTTGATACCATTTGCTTCAAAAAGCCTCTCCAGATCCTGCAAGAGGAAACTAGGGTCAGAACTTCTCCTCCTCTCTCCTCCAGCCCAGGAAGATGGTCCTGCAGGTGGCTGATGGCTAAGCCTGGGGGCACACACTGGGTCCCCTCTGCCACCCCAACCCCAGATGGAGAGGGAGGTGTTTCCAACATTAATATGGTCTATAATTTTTATTTTATTTACCTTCATTTCCACTCCTTTGCCTGGTGGACCTGGTTCTCCCTTCAGATGAACAAAAACAACTCATTAATTAAGTCATTACCCCAATGAGCAGCAAGAAGATGAGCTCTGAGGAGGGGTGAGAGTCACATCTATGGCCCTTACTTTGCTACCAGCCCACGCTGTGACCCCCAGAAAAATCCCTGTCAGCTTAGAGAGGGGGTTTGAATCCCACCCTGCTCAACGGGGTCCTGTGCTCCTCCATTGGACACACGGCTGCATTTCATAGGTCAGGCCTGGACCAGATCCAGACATGAGCATTATCAAAGTGAGGTTTGAACTAGAGCTTTGCACCACCCTCTTCTCCATTTCTTGGCCACACACAAAATGTGAAAAAGCAAAGGTTTTTGAGGCCCCTTAATGCCAGCAATGCTGTAGCAGCTCTGCAGGGGTAGCAGCAAGGAGGAGGATGGCTAAGGTGCCCCCGTGGTTGGAGGTCCCTTCTGGAGGTGGCCATGGAGCTGGTGGCCCTCCCTACTGCCACATGCAGTCTGGGTCCAATATCTCCAATGGGCTGGACTCCTAACAGCAAGTCGCACGGATGGGCTGTCCATCTCTCCTTGCCTGGCATGGCGATGCTCTCCAGGTAGGTGATCTCGGGTGCCTGCCACAGATGAAACTACAGATGTGCTACAACGGCTTGGGAAGTCCAGCACTGGGGTGAGGAACATTTACTGAGGTAGGGGCTGAACTGCCTCTCTGACGGGCTTCATTTCACTGAAATCTGGTTTCTGTATTGACAGATTCCGGTGGAATGAAGGGCGCCAGGAAGGCCCCAACAGCGCTGCCTCTCTGTGCCAAGGTGTGCCAGGGTGAAGGAGCTGCAATGCGGGAGGTGCACTGGCTGAACTGGGTACCTCTGAGGCACAGCCTATGTGTGTCACCCAGAAAAGTCCTTTTCACAGACCTGGATCTCATGCCAATCAGGAGATCTACCTATACCTGCTGATGCTGCTTTCAGCAGCATTTTCCTCTCCATTAAGTGAAGGAGTTGGTCCCACCTCTAAAGATCCCTAGATGCGTGTGGTATCAGAAGCCATTTCTCCTTCCATCCCTTTCTGATATGCTTTTCAACTTGCAGGGGGTAGGAAAGGAAGGAAACATCCCTGATCATTTTAGAAATTTATTCCACCTGACTCCTGAATGACATCTTCCCACCTAAATGTTGTGTATCTGCTTAATTGAGTTGTAGGACTACAGCATCATTGTGACCACAAGTCTATGAGCCTATCTCAGAAACTCAGCTTTGAAAGCCCAAACTTTTTGGGGGTCAGAAGAGATCTGAGATGGGCATTCTTCCCCTCTGGCCAGCCCAGCACAATAGCACTAACACAAAGATGCCCCCATGCATTCAGGACATACCTTTGGGCCTGGAGGACCTCGTTCACCTTTCAAGCCATCCTTCCCGCGATCCCCCTGTAAGCCATCAGGAACATGTTAGTTCTTTGTCCCCTCTAAAATTCCCAGTGGAGGTGATGGTTTCATCATGCATTGTGGCATTTCTCCTGTGCTGGCGCATGCTGGCCCCAGACTATCAACTTCTTTTCCAGATGGACCAACCTAGTTTTCTTGTAACGATCTCACTGATTCACATAGTTGTTAAATTTGGAGTAACTCTGCTCTTCACTTGAAACATGCTGTGTCTGGTTCAGACCTAAAGATGGGCTCATGTTCTGAGGGCTTTTTTGCTTTTCCTTTTTCCCCTGCTACCCCACCTGGGCTAATAATGGTATTACCTCTCCTTGAAAACCAAGTTTTGCCTCTATTTCCCTGCCATCGCAGCTTGGCTGAGGAAGCAACAGCACTTCTTTAGTAAATCCTGGGACTGGATACTTTAAGTGGGGTCTGGGGAGGCAACAGACCCACGGTGATAATTCTTGCAGCTCTTGTTCTCACACAGTCCATCGTGTGCCTTGCCCATGACTCAGGACTCATGAGTCCTGCAGGCAAATCGCAAAACCGGCAGGGCAAGCCCAGGTCTGCCCAAAAAGGACCCATCTAGATACACACTCTGCACCTCTCTGAATGAGCCTTTTCTCCCAGCACAGCAAAATGTAGTAGAAATTGATGCTGCCGCTGGTCTGCCTCCTCCACGTCTGCCTTGTGTCCTTCCCTGTGTCCAGCCGCAAGTTGCACAAAATAAATGGCCAACTCACAAACCTTTTTTAAACTGAAGGAGAGGGAGAAGGCAATTGAATACATTTTTCATCTTATTGCGATCTTTAATGACTCAAATTACTCCATGACTCCACCTCTGTTCCTGCATTAGGTTGGATCTGGTGCTGCATGTGGCACTCTGGTTTGCATGCAGCCAAAGCTGCATGCAAAGAATGTCGGGGTGCTGATTGATGAGAAGCTCAACATGAGCCGGCGATGTGCAATCGCAGCCCAGAAGGCCAACCGTATCCTGGGCTGCATCAGAAGTGTGGCCAGCAGGGCGAGGGAGGGGATTCTGCCCCTCTACTCTGCTCTGGTGAGACCCCACCTGGAGTACTGTGTCCAGCTCTGAAGCTACCAACATAGGAAAGATATGAACCTGTTGGAGCAGGGCCAGAGGAGGGCCCTGGAGATGCTGCGAGGGCTGGAGCCCCTCTGCTGGGAGGACAGGCTGGGAGAGTTGGGGCTGTTCAGCCTGGAGAAGAGAAGGCTCCAGGGAGACCTTATTGTGGCGTTCCAGTCCCTAAAGGGGCTACAGGAGAGCTGGGGAGGGACTTTTTACAAGGGCCTGTAGTGATAGGATGAGGGGGAATGGCTTCAAACTGGAAGAGGGCAGGGTTAGATTAGATATTAGGAAGAAATTTTTCACTCTGAGGGTGGTGAGGCACTGGCTCAGGTTGCCCAGAGAAGCTGTGGCTGCCCCATCCCTGGAGGTGTTCAAGGCCAGGTTGGATGGGGCTTGGAGCAACCTGGGCTGGTGGGAGGTGTCCCTGCCCATGGCAGGTGGCTGGAACTTGATGATCTTCAAGGTCCCTTCCAACCTAAACCATTCCATGATTCTATGAATTCTTTGCTATTTGCTTTGCTAAACTACTTGGGCATCCCTCAGATAGAATTTAGGCAGATCCACATGAAGTCATGAGGGCCTTGGTAATATTGTGAGTGATCATTTTCACAGGGCTGAAAAAGGATGGAGTGAATCCGTCTCTGCTTTTCCTACCACTGCAATTTCCACCTGTGCTGGATCCATGCTACCGCGATCCATCTGAGCGCTGGCACTAAATAAAACCTCTTCCAAACCTACCCCTACCCCTGTCTGCTACATTTGCAGACTTTGACTTATAAACATAATGAAGCTACAAAATACACAGCACATGCAAAATAATCACATATTTTGCTTCAACACACACCTCCAGCAAGGAGGAGATCTTACCTTGTCACCTTTCAGAGCGATGGTGCTCTCCAGATAAGACATCTGCAAAAGGAAGAAACCTTGCTCACAAAGTGAAGGATGATGTCTTTGATACAAGCTCTGACCTCCACGTGCCTTTTATCCCCATTAGCCCTTATCCACGAGCACAGAGCCCCCTGCTTCCTCCCAAATCAGCCAGCAATCTGAACCCGCTATGTTTTGACTCAAGCCAACAGGGAGCTGGTGCTGCATCTTTGCTTACACAGGTAAGAGACTCAGGGTGGCTGTGATGTTGGTGTCAACATCTGCATTTCTAATGAAGGCCCTCTCAGAGGGAACTGGGCTCACAGAGACACCAGTCCCCTGGTGCTCAGGATATTGCTTGGGTCCCCCCCCGACATGAGCATAGTGGGATGTTTTAGTAGCCCGTTGGGTAACCGCATGAGTGAGAATAAGTCTTTTGAACACTAAGACCACCTGGCTGGGTGATGGAGCAAGATGGTTATGCATTAACGGTGATGGATCCTGCCATACCCTGGAGCAATAAGGCTCTTCCCAGTTTTGAAAGGAATATTGAAAGGAACATTGAAAGGAATTTTGAATTGGTATCCCCATGTCCCACTCCCAAACACACCGGAGTCCGAGTAATGCAGAATATAGGAGAGGCAAGTGAACAGGAGCCCCAGTAGATAACAACAACTGAAAATGGGGCTGGAACCACAAAATGGGGTGGTTTCAAACAGCATGTTGGTAGGTTTGGGAGCAGAGAGCTGCGATATATGGATAGTGACACCACCAGAAGGCAATGACTCCTTGGTACTGGCTTGTTCCAAGTTCCAGAGTCAGCAGAGACCACTGTTATTGAGGAATCGTACTGCTGAAAGTGGTCAGTAGCATTTTGCCCACTTTGAAGCAGCCTCTTATTCAGATCTTGCCAATGCCTCATCCCTGGGAATGGAAGATAACAGCTCTCTAAGAGGCTGTGGCTCCTGGTCCTGAGGCAGTCGTTTGGTTTTGCACTGGGGTGGCTTTACCTCCACTGAAGCCAATGGGGTGAAAAAAGGCCTCATTGCACATTCTTGTGCTAAAACACCTTCCTGATTACCTAAATGACCTTTCAAAATCTCTTCCAGCCTTATTTTTGATGAACCTGAGTGGGGTTTCTCTCTCTTAACCTGACGCAACTTTGTGTTAGGCCTCTTATCCGAAGGAAAAGTCTAGGCAAATGCACAGAAGAGTCCTGAGCGTGAGTCATCCCATGTGCCTAAGCACCTTTCCTAGGACACATCCATTTCTGCCTTCGCTATAGAAGGAGCCCAGACGCCTTGATTACACAACAAGTAGTGATTAAAAGTATTGGATGGGTTCATAGCTAGGTGTTAGTCCCTTCTGTGTCATGGTCTTCTTGCACCATCAGTGACAAGCCAGTTGGGAAGGATTCATGGATATATCTGTAGACGAGCTAGATACACTGCTTTGCACCTTTGCTAAGGTTAGGAGGGAAATCCACTCTACCACATGCACTGTTGAAACCAGCAAGTTCTGGCAACGTGTCCCCCATGGTACCCAGGATTCATGACAAATCTCAATATATCCCTTCCCCGAACAAATGTGCAGGACAACAGAATTAGGCATTACTCACAATGCTTCCGGGAGTCCCAGGCAGCCCAGGCTCACCCTATGAAGATATACCACCACCATAACCCCCCACCCACCCCCAAAAAAATAGTCAGTGGTGCAATTCAACATTTTAGCCCCCAGGCAGACTTTCTCTCATGCAAGGTTATAAACGGGAACGTGCAAACCTACGGATTCGCCCTTGTCTCCCTTCTCTCCAGTGATTCCCTAGGAGATGGAGAGAGAGGCAGGATGAGAACAAGCCATGGTAGGGGAGGGGGTCTCAGCAGTCTCCCCTCTTCTTGCCAGTTCAGCATCCGACAGACTAACAAGCCTGTTTTTGGGCAGCTGAGCTAATGAAATCTTCATTTCAATGTCTCTCCTGTGGAGGAGTTATCTGATATTTAATAAGGGGTGAGATTATTAGCCTCTTCCTCAGTGGGTACGCTCGTTAGAGATTTTCCCACAGTCAGCTGCTCAGTTTCACAAAGTTTGCAGCAACACCATGTCTTTGAGACCTCTGACAACGTAACTGATCTTAGCCAGTGTTTTCCAAAGCTATTAGAGGGAGATCAGACTGATCTGCATCATTTTCCTTCCTTCCTCACCAGAATGAGACAGTATTAAGCGTTTCGTTTCCAGCAGTGTGGGGCTGGGGAAGTTTTGCACACTCAGAACCCCCCAGCGCACAGTCCTACTAATCTTGTGCTCCAGCCAATCAAACCAGAAGGGAGAAACAGCCCTAATCCTCCCTTTGAAGAGGAGACACACCCCTCCCCAGGAGAGAAGGAAGGAGCTTTCTATGCCTCGCAGGCTGTGAGGCAGAAAAAAAAAGATGGTTGTTGCTTTGATTGGCATTGAGCTATCCCAAGTTCTCCCTCTCTCCACTGCTCCTTTAGGGATTGCCTTACATCCTTGCCAGGTTGTCCTGTATCGCCTTTTATCCCTTGCTCTCCAGGCCGTCCTGGGAGTCCAGGTGGCCCCTGTAAGAAAAGATTTGGAGAAGCAATCAGAAATAGAGCATGTCCAGAATCTCAAAAAGTAAAGCAAAAAAAAAAAAAAATAAAGCTACCTTCCCCTATGATTTTTCACCCAGTAAATAAATATTTGCACATGGATGTTTCTAAGTGGGGACTCTCATTGGGATGGGGAAGGAAGTCCTCTCCTCCTGCACAGACCAGGGGTCCCTGAGCAGCAGCAGAGCAGCCTCCCCTGGTGGCCCACCACACACCTGGGCAGAAAATTATAATAATAGTAGTTGTTACCCTGATTCCTCTCTCTCCTGGTTCTCCAGGGACGCCAGTTTCTCCCTAAAAGAGAGCAGTAGAAGCTTTTAAAAGCTGGCTTCCGTCAGCTTGAACCTTCATTGAGGCTACTAATTCTACCGCACTTACATCTGGAGGACCCAGTTTAAAAGAAGAGGTCCAAGTCCACCTACCGTTCCAGTGGCTCTAAAGCAGGTAAGATCTCCTCTGTGGCATTGGAAAGGCAGTACAAAGGCAGCCTTATGGTCATCTGAGATGTCTTAAATTAGGGGTGGTGTTTTAGAACAGTCCCATAAATGAAATAAATGGGGCGGAAGGAGTAGGGTGACAGTAGAGTATTCATATTTAGGAAGAAAATGAGGTTATTTCCACCAAACCCTACTGTTATTTGTGGCAATCTCTTTTCTGCATCTGCTGCAGAGTGTAAAGAATGATATCCCCAAACCCCCACAGTTTAGTTCTTTTCTGGCCTTTCTTTTTCAGTCTTTAGCTTTGGTAGGTGCCACCAAAGCTAAAAAAAGAGAAAGAAGAGCCAAGGGCAAGATGAAGAGGATTCTTCATAGTCTCATCAAAGACCAGAGTAAATAAAATGAGCAGTGGTCAGCTTCAAACCAAATCAAAGGGGGTGTTTATCCAGCTGCTGCTGCACTAACCTGTGCAATGCCTGGGCCAGGGGGTTTGAGGGTATTAAAGGTTTATGTGGGGTGACTAAGTTCATGGCAGGAAAATCGACCTAGAGCTATCCAACCCATAAGACACCACCTCTCACATAGGACATCCCACTTTTGCATTGTTCCCAAGACTTCCAGGGAAGCTGGCTACTCCTGAAGGTGAGATGTTGGGATGGATGGACCTTCACTCTAACTCAGTGCAGCCCTTCTCCTACACTGCTGTACCCAGACCTCCAGCTGTGAGCGAGCCTGCTGTGTTCGGTACCTGTGTAACTCTAGAAGATGTGGGGTCCCCACTGATTACCTTGGTCCCAGAGGTGCCTTTCTCCCCTGGTTCTCCCTACAACACAATGCAAAAGTGCTCGGTTACATTTCCACCTGTGACCAAGTTCTTTTACCCTGATTTCCTACTCAGGTTAAGAGGTCTTATTTTGAAATAAGGCTGAGAGAGTTGGGGTTGTTCAGACTGAAGAAGAGAAGGCTCCAGGGAGACCTTAGAGCCCCTTCCAGTACCTAAAGGGGGCCTACGGGAGAGCTGGGGAGGGACTCTTGATCAAGGAGTGGAATGTCAGGATGAGGGGGAACGGTTTTAAACTGAAAGAGGGGAGATTTAGACTAGATCTTAGGAAGAAATTCTTTCCTGTGAGGGTGGTGAGACACTGGCCCAGGTTGTCCTCAAGAAGCTGTGGCTGCCCCAGCCCTGGAGGTGTTCAAGGTCAGGTTGGATGGGGCTTGGAGCAACCTGGGCTGGTGGGAGGTGTCCCTGCCCATGGCAGAGGGTTGGAACTAGATTATATTTAAGGATCCTTAGAACTTAAACCATTCTATGATTCTATGAAATCGCCTCTGAATTGAGGGCTGTTGGGCAGCAGTGCCTCATGATCAGACGCACGGCTGCTTCTTTTTTTTAAGCTTTCCCTTGGTGATCCTATTCCACTCGATGTTTGGGGATCAAGTCATCCCTTTGAACTGAAGAAAGATCTTCACTGACTGTGGTTAGGAGAGGCTTTCCAGAAGCCAGTTATGATGCTTTTGTGAGGGGCCACCTTGCTTGATCATAAAAGGGAACTATTATGCCCTAAAACCAAAAGTAAACCCTTCAGGGCTGTTGTGGCTGCACACTGTGCTAGTTTCCTGCACGTCAGACAGATGTGACTCAAGGACAAAAAAGCATGATGTTGAATAACAAGAAATAATGCGTGCAGGCATTGTAACACGAACACCATGGGGCTGCATACCCTGGACCAAGGTTAAAGAACTTCTGCTCCAAAACACAGCCGAAAGCGGAACCCAGTGACAACCTGCGAAGGATCCACCTCCTCACTTGCACGAAACAGCAGACAGAGCAAATGAGAAATTAGATCCCTTGATGAGCAAACCATCGTGCCTAATTAAAGGTAGCTTCTCCACTCTCATTTGTTGACCATTGTTGTGCTGAGACCTGTCTTTTCCCCAACCAGTATTACATGCATGTTTCTGACTGGTCCCACCTGGTCACTTGGTCCTACTTGCTACTGTAAAGACATAACCTGGGGTTGTCAGCTTGGTACAGAGTGGTGTACTGAGGGGTTCAGCATGACCATCTGACTGCATTGTTAGCTTCTACTTACATCTTTACCTCTTAGTCCGGTCTCGCCTGGTTTCCCAGATAATCCTGGTTCACCTTTCTCTCCCTTCAGACCTATATCCCCCTAAAGAAAGCAAAACTGTCGTTACATTCCTCTTCTGCATTTCATAGTCCTCACACTTCAGACACTGCGGGGCAGATTCAGACAGCGTGCCAGGCCCCATGGTGATGCAATTGCTTCTACAGTCCTGGCTCAAGCTTGAGCTCAGAGCATCTACCCTGTGCTAGGAGGGGCTGTGCTTATAGTATTTGCTTAGCGGGATAGGCTGGAAAGCATCCATCTCCAATTTAGTCCATCTAGACTCCATGATCAGCCTTGGCAGATGCTGCAGGGCAGACTCTTCTGAGGTTCTCCACCTCCAGGAAGCTTTGCAGTGCAAATGAGGTGGCCTGTTAGCAGAGATCCAGGAGATGGGTCTGGCCTTGAGAGAGTGGTATGGACACAGGGTCAGTTCCCCACCCATGTTTTAACTTCTATTCCCATGTAAAATCAGTTGAGTGCTCATGGATGGGTACTTATGCATCTACTCTGCTTTAGGTTTGTACAACAGAGACTTTCCTCATCACTCAACCACCTCATCATGCCTTCTCCCAACCCAAACCACCTCTCGCTGCCTTCTCCAACTTTGCAACTGCATTAACACATCTTGTTAACACATGCTGTCTTGGATGCATCTCATTTATCTCTTTTGACATCCAATTTCTCCATGCCAATGAAGCTGATCCAGCCTAAATATTCCCTTCACTGGGCTACGTGTCATGGTATAACATTTCCCAAATCCATATGCTCCTTCAGCCAAGCCTGGGGAGCAACGCTGTTTAAGAAATTTAGACAGCAAGACAGATTCACTGAACAAACACTATATTTGGGATGTTTTCCAGACCTCTCTTTACCGGTTTTGAATCTTTGCTAGGAGGAATCCTACAAGCCAGGATTGTAGATTTTTTTAAAGATGCAAGAGCACCTTTTCATTGTTTTTCTATGCAGGGCTCTGCGCGTCATATGGAGACTCCAACAAAGCAGGAATTGTTCAGACCTTTCAGCTTTCGAACACTCCCCGTGTTTTCACAAAGATAAAACCCCACTGACTCAAGTTGCTTTGGGTGGCACAGACATCAGTCATGAGACAAAGCTTTATGCCTTGCATAGACTCACCTTCTGACCGGGTTTGCCGGATAACCCTACATTTCCCTGCGGAAATACAGACCATTAGTCACATGGCAAGAATGATACAGGTAGAATAATTGCAGGTGAGGGTCCTCTGTTGTATCTAAAGGGTATAAACATCAGACTCAATGCTGCGACGCTGCTCTTTTATTGCAGGTATTAGCAGCTGAAACAGTCTAGTAAAATGCAGAGAAAGGGAAAACAGATGGTGTCCTAAGTGGGGCTGCTGTAAGAACACACTGTCTAGATGCGTCTGTCTTCCCTACTTTGAAACCATTAATGCTCTGATGAGTAGCTTTGATAGAGGGGTGGGAACCTCAAAGATGTTAGGTTGTGCAAGTTTTTGCTAGTTTAAAATGAAAGGGACTATTAATATCCTGGTAGGAGGGAACACCAAGGCATTAACCCAACCCTTACTAGACATCAGTGAACTCACGGGGGAGCCACCAGAAGCTTGCACCTTCTCAGATACAAAAGTTGGGAAGATAAAGGTCAAGTTCACCTTCAGGACACAAAACCATTGGAAATCGGGCTTCCTTGGTTTTGCCATTGAATTACCAGTTGAGCATTGACCGTCAGTGCTTTCTTCCAGACTCACAAGTGATCCTCTCTCTGCATTTCGGAGGATTGCCCCCTTGGCACTATCTTCCACAGTCGGGTGCAAACTACCCCACCACACAAGACCACCATGGGATCACCAACCACAGGGTCACAGCCTTGCTCCTTGTCACCATCCCAGTATTAATTGCCTGATGACAGACCTCAGGGGTGAAGGCCAGCAAATTCATGTCCATGGAGGTGACAGAAATTTTGTCTTTGAACCTGCGATTTGCCTTCTTAGCCCTCCCCTTTCCAAAGCCAATATGTTGCCCCACTCACCCTGTCACCTGGGTCTCCCTTCAGCCCAGGCTGACCAGGAATACCGAAACCTGGACTTCCCTGAAAAAAATCAATGATAAAGTGTGTCTCAGTGTAATGTTTGGAGAGTTTTTCCTCTCTGCACCCTGCGTATGACAGAGACAGCTAGGACTAAATCCTCTGCTGGTAACCTCCTCTCATCTTGTCCTTATGGCCTCCACATGGTCCCTCTCCCCTCCTAACCACACTCCTTGCCACCTCTGAGAGATGCTGTTGTGGAAAGCCACCTTTCACCAGAGTTCTATTTGGGGAACCCAGCACGTGCCTCGGTTTCCCCATGCTGATCTTGCAGATCTTGGCTGCAGTTCTTCCACTGCCATGCACAAGCTGTGGTGGCATGACCTTGCCACTCTTGGGAACATGTCCTATGCCATGCTCACTGTCAGAAGTCTCCACCACAACACCACTTTGTAGTCCCCTCAAGGGTCAGCCTGCTGCTTCCCGTTCTCGCTATAACTACTGGGAGTTTGTTGCCAATGTTGTGTTTGGGGCTAAGCAGGAGGCAGAGGGAGACACAGTGTCTTCCCAGAGCAGCTTCCAAGCTCAGGACATAAATCTCCACAGATGGAGCTAGCAGGACAGCGCAGTTCCTAGGCATTTTCATCAACCATGGGCAACTGCGTGAGCTGAGCATCGGTAACTGTGTCTCTCTCTGACTTCCTTTCAAGGTGCTTTTGACTTCCCCATGTGACAAGACTCCCCTTGGCGTTCAGCACATGGGTGCTCCTTGTTAGCATGACTTGGGCAGGAATTCCATCTGCCTGAGAGTTTCCTTTGTGGACACAAACAAAATAAACCCTTTTACCCATAAAGGATGTGCCGAGAAAAGCAAGTGCATTACCTTCTCTCCTTTGTCTCCCTGTATTCCTTTGTCTCCTTGTGGTCCCAGGGCCCCCATCGGTCCAATATCTCCCTGTGAATAAAAGACACCCCCAAAGCTAATAATATCATGCAGGAAGCCAAGCCCTGTTCTTGTGGCTCCCTAAAGCTGCGTTTTGCACTTGTAATACACTCTGAAAACCATTCCCTTGCCAAATCCATCCATCCATCTTTGGGTTTATACTGAAGCTTTCTCTGCGGTACCTGGGCTTCTGCCGTACAAAACCCATTGCAGTAGTTACATCCTCTGCAGCCATGCAAATGGTACACTGCGTGAATTTATAGGGGTATAAGCAGGATAAAATTGCTGGGCTGCATCAAAAGAAGTGTGGCCAGCAGGGCAAGGGAGGTGATTCTGCCCCTCTACTCTACTGTGGTGAGACCCCACCTGGAGTACTCTATCCAGCTTTGGAGTCCTCAACATAAGAAAGACATGGACCTGCTGGAGCGTGTCCACAGGAGAGCCACAAGGATGATCCGAGGGCTGGAGCACCTCTCCTATGAGGAGAGGCTGAGAGAGGTGGGGCTGTTCAGCCTGGAGAAGAGAAGGTTCTGGGGAGATCTTATTGCCGCCTTCCAGTGCCTAAAGGGGGCTTACAGGAGAACTGGGGAAGGACTTTTTACTAGGTCACATAGTGACAGGACGCGGGGGAATGGCTTTAAACTGGAAGAGGGCAGGTTTAGATTAAACATTAGGAAGTAGTTTTTCACTTTGAGGATGGGAAGGCACTGGCCCAGGTTGCCCAGAGAAGTTGCTGTGGAGACCCCTAACCCTGGAGGTGTTCAAGGCCAGGCTGGACATGGCCTTGGGCAACCTGGTCTGGTGGGAGGTGTCCCTGTCTATGGCAGGGAGGTTGGAACTCGATGATCTTCAAGGTCCTTTCCAACCTAAACTATTCTATGATTCTATGATTCTATGAAAATTCAGGTCCCAGGCCACTACCTGAATGCAGCCAGCCTAAAAGATGAGAGACATTTTTGCTAACCAACATTAAGCAATCTGGACAATGAGACCAATGAAGGGAGGTGGCTCCAACATCCAAGCCCAGTGAAAAGGACAAAACTGATTGTCTCTAAGGGGTGATAAGGGAGATCTTCTATTTCTTTGCAGGTTGGCAATGAGCTATCAAGAATAAATAAAAAAAGTAAGGTATTCCAGGCCATGTCCCACCATAAGGCCATTGCAAAAATGAATTGTGTCTGCTGTGCTACAAAGCAGATATGCAACACGGACAACATAGTCAGAGAACAGCTCTGTCTTAGACATCTCCTCAGTTTGAGAAACACAATTTCCTCCAGTCGTGGGGAGGCCAAATGCTGGGTCAGGGGCCTAAAGATGTGGGGATATCTCCATCTGTGGAGATGCTCAGCACACAAGGTCCTGAGCGACCTGACTCAGCTTTGAAGTTGGCTTTATTTTGAGCCAGAGGTGGGACTAGACACCTTCAGAAGTCCCTTCCGGCCTCAGCTGTGCTTTCATTTTATGTCAATGCCTCCCTTGGCTGGAAAGTAGCTTCTGTGAGTGGGCTGGATCTGCACTTCAGTGATCTCTCCCTTCTAGAACTAACACATGGAAATCCCAAATTTCCCCACAGACCAAGGTTAGAAAAAGAATGACAGGTACAAAATGTTAATAAAAGCAAAAGAAATATCAGCAGGGCAAGACTATTGTTATTTTTCCAACCTCTCCTCTCCAGTCAATCGCAAGGGAGAGATGATTCAGACGGTGAAACATGGTACAGCCTTCACTTTTTCAGGCAAAGATCTCATTTGAGTTTCAAGCAGTGCTAATTAATGGACTTACCCTGACACCTTTCTTGCCTGGAGGTCCCAAAACCTGAGGATAAAAAGAAATCACAGAAATGCTCTCTTATTTGGGAAAAAGGATCTCCCTTTCAAAGGAGGGTCTATTCATGTTGCCTTTTCCAAAGCAAGAGAATCTCAGCCTTGTTATGGGATTGGAAAACCATGACCTGCACTGGTGCGTAGACAGGGCTACAAGCCAGAAAGGGCTACAAGCCAAATCCCAAACCCAGTGAAGTGTGTGAGGAATCCCACCAACTTCTGTAGGTTTTGGCTGCAGGGATGGGACTGAATGGTCACTCACATGCAAGGTGTTAATGGCAGAAAGCTGCTGTAGCCTTCGCTAACACACAGACAGCAACGTCCCTACTCATTCAACCATTCTCCAGGACACATCAGTCTGTCCTGGTGGTGGGTCTCAGTCCTTAATACAACCTCCAACTTCTCCCACAGCCCTTGCAGCAATGCCATGGGGCATGCAAAGGTGGCCACCAGCAAGGTTTCTCCTTAAAGCTGCCCTAGCATTTGGAGGGACACGAAGAGCAGTGTCTCTTCAGCAGGGGCCAGAGCAGCCCCATTGTGAATGAGGAGCTTGAGCAGAGGGACAAGCCTGGAGCACAGGGCTTCAGTTGTGGGGAGGCTTTTATCTTTGTTTCCTGCTCCTTTGGGGAGACAGTGGGCAACTGTGGTGCAGGGCTGGGCATACAAGAAGTGGAGCAAGAGGGTAGAAGATATAATTGGCTGGAGGGTCAGGGAAAAGGTCCGTTAGTTCTTCCTGCAGTTCAGTGGGACACATCTCATGGTCCTTGGTCTACTGGCACCAGTACTAGTGATGCTGCAGGGCTATAGCACAAGAAGGGCTGTAATCCACTCATAATTACCCCCATAGCTGGAGCACCTGGAAATCCAGGGTTCCCCTGCAAGACAAGAGGACATAAAATGAACAATCTAGGGCAAAGAAAAATTTCTGCTCATTGCTTTCCCCCATCCATTCCTTAAAAATGTTCAAAACTCATCTCACAGAATCACAGAATGGTTAGGGTTGGAAGGGACCTCTGGAGATCATCTAGTCCAACCCCCCTGCCAGAGCATCTCAGATACACAAGAACAAAACAGAGAAGAGATAAGGAGCTCAAGATCATCCCTACTGGCTTCATCTCTGTGTAACCCCCCCATAAATGCACACAACTGTGCTTGCAAGAGCTGCACACATGGAACAACCTGGGGAACATCAGGATACCTTCACCTGAGCTAGTCAAATATGTTGTTCCATTAGTGTTTGACTTACTTGGTCTCCCTTTGGCCCTGGAGGTCCCGGGAGTCCCTGTAAGACATCAAAAGAGAATTTCCATCGGACTGAAAACAGATTCAGCGCTTTCAGTCTCTGCTGTAGTGAGAAGCTCCCAGCGAGAGGGAGGGAGGGAGGAAGCTCTTCAGCCCAATTTTTCACTAAGTACAAGGCAGGTCTTCCGGACAGCTCTAAGGGCTCTTGGGTGAGAGATGGAAATCCCCATGCCTATCTCTAGCACACCTGGTTGCTATCTACCAGGAGACCAAGTGCATAGCTGCAAGCTCTCATCCCCGGCAAAGCTATCAAAGATGGTCCTTTGCAAGCAAGCGAAGGTATGGAGATGGCCACAAGATTCATGGGACCCACCAGACCAGGCCAGTGCCTTGTCTAACCCAGACCCAGGACTCTGCTCAGACCTGGAAGTTGCAAGTACACGAAGTACACGTACCCACTGTGCTTGCAGAGCCTTGCTCCTGCAAAGTGCACTGGCTTGAGGAAGACCGACAGCCTATTTCCATTTTTCACTACTGTAGCTATTCTTAGGAAAAAATGCTGCTGTCTCTTTTGATCTTTGATGTTGCAATCAAATGGCTGAGCAGAACAAGTGCAGCTTGGGGAGCTGTAAAACCAGCAAACCTGAAATACAGCTCAATAAAAGCAACCTGTGAATACTCAGTATGGACTGGCAAGGAGTATCCAAGGTTTATTTGTCAGTGTTTGCTAGCTGCAGACTGTCCTGGGGATTTACCAT
>NW_009647856.1:12093036-12098563 GCF_000708025.1 Charadrius vociferus | reverse complement strand
ACGTGGCACATAGCTACGTGGCCCAGTTGTATCTGGCCAGACTGAAAGAAGGCTTTTGATGGGGACATCAAATTCTCTCCTTCTGGATCTCCAACCAGATACCTCAACTACTCTGTCCTGAACTCAAAAACACAGCCAGTGCTTCTTCCCTTCCTACTCTGTGTGCCAGCGCTGGCCAGTCTCACCTTTTCCCCTTTGACACCACCTTGCCCTTTGTCACCCTGGAAGACAGAAGATGCTTTAGTTAAGACAAGGCTCCACTGGCAGAGCAGGATGAGTCTGGAGGCTCACACGCTGCAAAAGAGCATGCTGAGCATGTTCCCTCCACTGGAGACTGTGAAAGCGGGTGGAAAGCAAATAAAAAAAGAAAAAATGAAGTATTTTACATATATGTCATATATAATATATAGCATGTTACATATATAGTCCATGCATTTCTATATTGTGTGTTGCATATTAATTACCTGCATAGTATCGATAACATGATACCTTGTATAATCAAACATATCACCATACACACTTTATATAAATGCTTAATATTAAATTGCATGCATAATAGATAGTTACTATATAGTTTCATCATAATAATCTACTCTATAATATAATATACATTACTATATGTATATATGGACTATCCTGAGCTTGATCAGACTGTTTCCTCCAAAGGATCTTCAGAGCTAAAGACAAGACAGACTCTTGGAAAAGCCAAGAGGTTACAGCATAGAAAATGTGCGGGTCTGGGGTTGTGGGGTAAGGTCCATGCTCAGAGGCTGAGCATAACCAAGAGGAGCAAGGTGAGATATTGGTCCAGGGCCCATTTACTGTGGGTTCTACATTTACATATTTTTTTTAATCTTAATTTTTAAAACTTTGTTCTGATTTGATCAGTTTGGAGGCACACCCTTGGCCCAACCAGTTCTTCTTCCCCAGGTGGTCCTAGTTCACCCTAAATGAAAATGAGCAGCTGTGATTGCCTCCTGCACCTTCTGCTGTCCACTCAGAAAGAGCTCATGAGCAATGTCAACAGTTACCTCGCCAGTAAGCACCCTGCCAAATTTTGCTCTTTCTCCCCATCGCTTTGCACGGGCAGTCCATGAAACACCCTGCCACGGACCCATATTTGTGTGGATCAAGACTGGGCAATTCAAGCAGGCCTTTGCTCTTGTAAAAAGCAAGACACGAGTAGCAAACTGGCTGTTAACACTTGCAAAGACTTTACAGATTTAAGATCCTCTTCTATTTTACGAAATAAAAAAAGCACCACCGCACAGGTAAGCAAACCACTTAATTTCAGGCTGAATGGAACTTTTCCTTGGATATTATTTTTTCCCTTCATTTTCCACCTCTCTTGGAAGTATGAAAAGAATTTATTTTGGGGTCAACTTAGACATTTTTTGAGCTTAACGGACATGAAATAGATCAGTGACTCAGATCGATTTGGCCATCAGCTGTAACTCAAAGAGTATCTCCTGAGTTACTTGGAGAAGGGGGCATGCAGAGAGCCATACAACCCAATCCTAAGTAGCTGCTCCTCCAAGAGCCACAACAACCTGGGACCATGCTGAGTTGCCTCACGTACCACCTAACCCCACGCCGGGCACGCTCGTACCAGGGAAAATCCAGACAGCCTGAGTCTTTCTCCAGTGTCAGACTTCAACAGGAGCTCAAGCCAGGTGCGTCAGGAAGAAGCAAACATCCGCTCAAACCTGAATTGAGAGGTTCAGGAGAAAGTCTCCTTCCTCCCACAGCAATTGTCCCTGTACATGCCAAGATCAGCTGATTCCTCCAGCACCCGCAGCTTTCCAGGTATTTTGTCACATGGAGAAGCCCTGGAGTTGAACCCCCACATCTCCATGAGTAGTGAGAGGTGGGAGATAGGCAGTGGTCTGCAAGAAAACCTTCCTGCCTGCCATGAGTCCCTTCGTGATCAGTCCTTGCTATGTGTCATCTTCCCTGGGTTCCCAGCGCAGCTGCAAGATTCAGACTGGAGCTACATTTGTCCAGTCCCTTTCCTCTGCCAGCACCAGGACATCAAAATCGTTCCTTCCCACCAACTTCAGCCTCTTAAGCAAGGTGAGAGAATTGGTCAAGTCAAGGTTTCCCCCAACAATGGGATAAAGATGGGCACTTCCAGAAGAAAACTCAAACTTCAGGGTGGGCTATATCAGCTCTGACAGGGCTGGTCTTTCTCCACTGGAAACGTGGGAATGAATCTGGGCCTGAAGGGTTCAGAGGAAGGTGTCCAAAATGCAGATGTGAGACAATTTGCTCCTTACACCTTCCTCCCAAAACACATTTAATGTGAACTACTACAATTCTGCAGAGTCTCACTGGCTGCAAAAAATGCCATTTATTATTTTAT
This sequence comes from Charadrius vociferus, assembly GCF_000708025.1. Taxonomy (NCBI): domain Eukaryota; kingdom Metazoa; phylum Chordata; class Aves; order Charadriiformes; family Charadriidae; genus Charadrius; species Charadrius vociferus. The sequence goes on along the minus strand of NW_009647856.1, from coordinate 12,096,201 downwards.
TAAAATATCACATCTTCCTGCCATTCCAAGTCTCTGCAGCACTCTGGAGCACTGACTTCCACAGGCCATTGACTGCTGATGTGTACAATTATTCCCTTACACTGCTTTTGAGTAAGGCGTCAACATTCCCACAGCCTATGATGATGGTCACAGCTAGATGTTTTCCTTGGCAGCTGACTACCAGGCACAGGGACTCAGGTTTAGCATTTCAGTACCTACCTTTGGTCCTGGTGCTCCTGGAGGTCCCATCACTCCCTGAAAAAAACAGAAGAAATAGTGAAAGCTCAGACTTTAAAACCTAATATCTTCCCTTCTCTCTTCCCCTTTCCATCTGTAACTACAGGATGCGCCTTCCGAGGAAAACCTAGATAAGAGAAATTGGAGGAGACTCTGGAGACATTGCACCCTCCAATGGGTCTTTAGCTGCAAACCTCACTCCAAATTGCCAACCCACCTGCTCTCCTTCTTCCCCCTTCAAGCCAGCAGTTCCTGCCATCCCCTGCAAGGTAAGCACAGCATTGCCCTCAGGGAAGCTGGTCCCCAAAGTTGCAGAGCATGATATGTCCTACCCAGATCTCTACTCTTAGCCAACCTGCAAAGCAGGAGGGGAGACATTTACTCTGTAAACATTTGGCTAAGACACATGTCTAGCCAGTAACCTTCAGGCAAGATGCAAACTATGACTCGGAGGAGAGAATTAAAACCACGGGTCTGTAGGTTTTTTCAGTGACCATTTCTGTAGGTGTCTTTAGTGGCCATTTGAAGCAGGGTGGGGGATTCAGTGAAGTAGCCCTATCCAGGGGAGAGGGAACGTGCAGGGCTTGGGCCATGTTTGGGAGGAAACACTGCTCCTGGCGGCAGAAACTGCAGAGGAGATCTTCCACTGGGCGGAAACTAGAGTATCGAGAGGAAAATGGACTTGGATGGAATTGCAACATCTATTCTACCATGCACAAACTCAAACCCATACAAGCAGGGAGTGAAAGGGAATGGTGGGAGATCCCAACGTGCCTCCCCACGTGTCTACCCTACTATCACTTTGTCTCAGCTATTCTCAGCTCCCCCTTGGGCTGATGGATCCTGCAAGCATCTGACATGAGTAATGACCTTCTCTCCCCGTGGTCCGGGTAGTCCAGGCACACCATCTAGTCCTACAGGGCCTGGCAAGCCAGGTTTCCCCTGAAAAGGAAGATACATCATCAAATCTTTTTCTTCTAAACTCTTTGTTACCAATCATACCAAAAAAAGGGTTTAAGTGTGCAGAAACACAAGCAGAGAAATATGCATCCTGATGTGCCTGTCTTAACAGTTCCTGTCCAACTGAGGATTTATAGCTATGTCTATGTATTCCCAAATTTCCTTTTCCAAATGAGCTATGGTTTACTGGCTTTACTCAGGAAGGGAACATAAAGGTGTGTTTGCTCGTTACATGGGAAGATAGAGCCTGAGTACCCATGTCGATGTGGCAGCGGCTGTCTTCTACAGTGGCTCTTCTACAGCTGTGTTGCTGTAATGGGGTGACCATAGTAATGCTGCTGGTGTAGAAATGGTGAAGACTGACGTATGGAAATGGCTGCTCTATGGGATATAGCTCTACAGTATGGCAAAGGTAAGAAAAAAAGGACCCATGTATGATGATGGACAGCAAAAGGCACCTTGGGAAGGGTGCAAGAGCAGCACATGCCCTGTCCTCTCAGTAATCTCTCAGGTTTGAGCCATTTGTAATGCAGGGACTTCCCAAACCAGACATGGATTCTTTTATTCCTAGTAGTGCACCATGGACTTTTTTCCTTCCCTTATCTCCCTGTGAATTCAAACTTCCTACACCCCAAAAAGACCCTTGTGGGACTTCTGTGAAGAACCACCGCCTTTTCTTTGTTTTGAATCTGCTGCCAACTCAGTCCATTTGCTGTCCCACACTTTTGATCCATCTTCTTGCCCTCCTCTGGACCTTGCCCCAGTTCTTCTCTGTCCCGCTGAGACCAGGGGGGTGGGATGTGGGAAGGAGGAGGGTTGCACTCAGCTGCTCCACGGGTGAAGGAGACAGTGGGGGCTCAAGGGTGAATCACTGTCGCTTTGGAGTAGCCTTCGTCAGGTGACATTTGTTATCGTCTACCAACATGATTGACTATGCCAGAGGTTTATAGTCATGGTGAGCACTGTGATGGATGCACTTCCCACAGCTTTGCTCCATGCCATGAGGAAGAGCACGCCCTTGCTTTTGGCAAAAGGAATGGCTGTTATCCCGTGTCTTTGCTGGGTTTCTAACATTTCCCTTTTGGCAGTTCCCGAGTGACAGGTCAACAGGATGAAGTCGACAAAGTGAGAAACGCTTAATTGGCCCTGGTTAATCTGCCAGCCCTTGTCCGCAGAATGAAGCATCCTAAAGTGCCAGATGATGAGAACTGGCAGTAGACATTGTCTCTCTACACCCACCTCACATGGCAGTGGGCGTCTTGAGGCCAATGGTCCCTTCCCACCATGACCAGCAGCAGTTCCTTAGTAACTGGCCAGCAGTGGACCACTCACCGGTTCTCCCACACCTCCTCTGTCACCCTTGAGGCCATTCCTCCCACGAGGGCCCTGCATGAAGCACAAGACAGTCTTACTGGGCAGCTTAGAAATACTAAAATAAAAGGCTTCTTATCACATGCATAAGGTACTTACCCTGATACCCGAATCCCCTGGTTCACCCTGAAACACAAAGGACAAGGAGCATTACCATGGGGTGGTAATTTAGAGAGAGGGTCCTCTTCTAAACTTAGTCCCAGGAAAAAGCTCCTGCAGGCTGACAAGCCCAGAGACCAAAACTCCCACCACCCCCAAGGGAAAACAGAGCCTCAATAGAGGTTTGTGCTATCTCACACGCTCCAGACACCTCAACCTGCAAAATCTGATGACGACCTCCCCTTAGGGTAGAGGAGGGGAGTTTTAGGTCTCTTTGTCTCTGCTGAGACTTTCTGACCCACCCCTGGTGCAAGGAGACATTTGGTGACAACCATCAGTCGGGTTTTGGCTGTACACAGCATGAGTGATCCCGGGTATTTCACTCCAGCCACCAAACAACCCTCCTTGGGACCTGGAGCTACAAAAGTCTTAGTGACCACTGAATCTGGTTCCATGTCAGACAAGTAACCTTTTCAAGCTCCGTCATTGATTCCTGCT
>NW_009647856.1:12054580-12092986 GCF_000708025.1 Charadrius vociferus | reverse complement strand
CCTGCTGTGTTGAACAGCAGGGCCCTGACGATGGGAATGTTTTGCAGAGTTCCTCCTTATATGCCTCAATGGGAAAATCTCATGACAGAGAGAAAAAATGAATGTTCCCAGGGCTCTTGAATGAACAGAGTATCCAGGAACCCTGAACTACGCCGGGTCTCCTCTCTCTGTAGTACAACATCACAGAACCATGCTTCAAATAACCATGCTCACCTTGATGGAGAGTCCTGGTGGCCCCTGTGGCCCTGGTAAACCTGGTGGTCCTGCTACCCCAGGAACCCCTGGCTGCCCTTTCTGTCCCTGCAACAACAAAAACCAGGAAAGGGAGGTACATGGGCTCTGTCCCAGCTCTCTTCGCTTCTCTGCCAGCCCTTGAGAAGCTGAAGGGTCCACCACACCTGGGGTATGATACTCACGGGGGGGCCAGGCTGCCCATTTCGGCCGGGAATCACCTCCACGCCTCCCAGGACATAGCCTGGTTCGCCCTGCACACAAGGGGAGGAAGACACGCGCTTAGCTGCATTGGGAGATCCAGGTGCAATCAGGCACTTTCATAATTTAGGGGCAATTTCATGATCAGTGTAAGTGAAAAAAAAAAAAAAAAAAAAAAAAAAAAAAAAAAAAAAAAAACCAACCAAAAAAACCCCAAACCAAACAGCCCCTTCCTACACTACAAACCTGTGTTGCTTGCAGCCACTGTTCTGCAGAGGTACCAGAAACCACATGGCCATGACACGAGTTTTGCTTACAGGCATGGCAAAAAATAGAAGTGGGAAAAAAAAGGGAGGTTGGCTTTCAGCGGGATCCACTCCCTGATCTGTAGCCATACAGGTGGTTCAGATGGATGCAAGGAAGGAGAAGGAACGTGCATTGAGGGTTGGGGGAAGGACAGGACACCTGCTCCTGGGATCTGCCCACAAATGATCCTGAAGCCTTAACCATTTTGTGTCCTAAATGGATGCAAACAGGCTTGTTCACAGTGGAAACTCATAAAGGCAGAATGACCCAACCAAGCAATACCTCCTTCTGCAAACAACCAACTGAAATGTGCCGAGGGCCCGTGATAAGGACTGAACACTTTTCTCCATAAAGATGTTAGATTCCTCCTAGCAAAGCTGCAGGGCAACTCCCCAAGCTGGAGAATGGCCACGCAGGGCTAGTTACATATAGCTCAGAAGCTCATATTCACCAAAGGTCACTGTACAAATGCTTAGAAATTGGAGATCAGAGCAATACAACAGCTTTTGCCCAATGAAAACCAGGAATGAAACTCACTCTGTCTCCTTTTGGCCCCACTGGTCCAGGATAGCCAGGAGATCCCTGGAATTAAAACCAAATCCTGCAGCATTAAACGGGAAAGCACCTGCAAGACCTGTGCCTAATAAAATTTCATTCACTTTTAAAATGGTCATGAAAATAGGTTCCTAGAAGTGGTCCCAATATTGATGAGAAATATATATGTCACCCACGGGTGTGTCTCTCTTTAGTGATATGGGTGCATGTGGGATGGACACCTGATCTAGTGACAGTGTAGTACATTCAGGCACCATGGGAAGATGTGAGGAACGAGGGGTTGCTGCTTATTTAATCCACCATGAGAAGGTAAATGAATCAGAAGGAGCATTCAGTGGGTGCAGTGGTTTGTGTTGGATTCCTGTGATTCACGCAAACCATGGCTCACAAACATCACAACCCTTGTTATAGATGCTAACCCATCACAGACGCTGGCAGTTTGATCCAGATGCCCAAAGATGGGTGATATCATCAGGTACCCAAGGCATAGGGCTGGATGGCAGACATGATGCAGGAATTATGGGAGACCTGTGTCCTTCTGGAGCATCATCTGGAGTGGGATAACAGGGCATCTCAAATCACAGGAGAGGACTCTCTGAACAACTGAATTGAGCCCAATAGATGGAGTTAAGTTCAAGATGGTGCCACTAAAATGTTGTTTGTGCACAGGAGCTGGCTGTTTACACCCCGGTGCAGCCAATGGAGATCTGGGACTTAGTTCAGTTACACGTGCACTGGTGTCTTGTTCCATTTGTGATGCTCTCTGATGCCTTCCTGGCCTCCAGCTCTCACTTCACAAGTGTCCATCAAGTCCCATATTTTATCGGCCCTGCATGGTTGCCTTGAAAATCCTAGGGCATTTCAAATCACAGAATGGTCAGGGTTGGAAGGGCCCTCTGGAGCTCCCCCAGTGCCACCCCCCGCCAGAGCAGGGGCCCCTCCAGCAGTTGCACAGGATGGTGTCCAGGCGGGTTTGGAATAGGTCCAGAGTGGGAGACTCCCCCACCTCTCTGGGCAGCCTGTGCCCCTGCTCTGCCACCCTCACAGGAAAGAAGCTCCTCCTCAGGTTGAGATGGAACTTCCTATGCTCAAGTTTGTGCCCGTTACCTTTTGTCCTATCACTGCGCACCACTGAATAAAGACTGTTCCCATCCCCCTGGAACCCTCCCTTTAAGTATTTATAAGCGTTGATAAGGTCCCCCCTCAGTCTTCTCTTCTCCAGACCAAGAAGATCCAGGTCTCTCAGCCTTTCAATGACCTGGGAACATCTTGGTACCAGCCCCTTGTCAATTTAGCCCTCAGAACCAAGGGTGATTTAGCTGGTCAAATGCAGTTGTCTACTAACAGAGCCTTGGTAAAAGCAGGGAAGGGACATTTGTGACTGCCGATTTAGTGTGCAAAGCCATGACATCACCAATGACATCAACAGCGTGGAGCAACTAATACAGCAAAACCAAGGGCACATGAGGCTTGTCTGGTCTAGCTAGATGCATGTTTTCCAAGCAGCGCTGCGAACTGTTGCGTGAACAATTTGTTTATGGGAAGGCTGTGAGCAAACGCCGCTGCCGACGATTATGCATTAAGACTGGTAGCTATGACTGAAGGCAGAGTTCATAGTCCTTGGCCTTTTTCTGGACAGCTCTGCTTCATTGAGGGTTACTCGGCTAGAAATGTGCCCATGTTGTGTTGCATTATTTGCCAGATCTCTGAACAGAAGGAAACCTACTCCATCCCTGGAGGTGTTCAAGGCCAGGTTGGATGGGGCTTGGAGCAACATGGTCTAGTGGGAGGTGCACCTGCCCATGGCAGGGGGGTTGGAACTAGATGATCTTCAAGGTCCCTTCCAGCCTAAACCATTCTATGATTCTATACTCGGAGCTATTCGGTGACAGCAATAGTCTGTCATAAAGGCAAAATGGGTGACTTGGTTCTCCTGTCCTGCTCAGCGCAACTGGTTGTTGAAAGGCTTGAAAAGCAAAGCTTTAGGGTCCCACTGTATTGATGATCTTTGCTGCATTCAAAATACTTACCGTATCACCTTGGATGCCAGGGAGACCCTGCAAAACAGGAGAGAGAGAGAGATTTGAGAGCCATACTCACTTTTCTCTTAAATGGCATTTTGACAAGGTTTGCTAAAACAAATACTTACCATGAGTCCAGGGGGACCAGGAGGACCTGTCCGCCCCGGTCGGCCCGGCAGCCCGGGAATGCCATCGTTCCCAGGTAGACCCTAAACATATGGAAAGTCACAGATTGCAGGTTATGGCCCCAGACCTGCAAACCCAAAACAGCTTCGTGCAGCACCAGCCTTCTACACCGCTTGAGGGAATCCCCAACTGCCAGCACACACACACAGAGGTTAGTTATCTTCTGCCTGATTTTCAAAGCCAGCATGGAGCAAGATGTATCAAAACACCACCATAAAAGACCTCAAAAAGATTCTTTGCTAGATCTCTTCCTTCATTCTACTCATTTAGTCACATATTAATTAACCGAGTGGATGGTTCATGCTGGTGGACTCACCCTCTCTCCTTTCTCTCCCTTTGTCGTAAAGCTGTGTGGGTCGTAGCCTCCATGAGCTGGTGAGCTCCTGAAGCTCTTGAAAGGAAAACAAAAATAGAACAAATGATAATGAAATTATTATCTGTCAAAGGATGGCAAATAAACCCAACCCAGAGTGACCATGAAACACAGACTATAACAACCCTTGGCTTATGCAACAGAAGAAAGAAGCAAGGTTGACCATCCAGGAGACCTGTTCATAACCTCAGACTATTTTAAGTCCCTTGGAGGTCACACATTATTTATTATGTCTCCAGCTTGTGTCTCGAAATTGGGAGAATAAGATGGAGAACCCAAGAGTTCTGTGAGGACAAAATGCAGGGAGTGTATCGATAACTCAGGAAGTCTTGGCCCATGTTACCCCTGCAGTTCCAAGATCTTCTTTTTGGCTCAGAGAGACTCTACATATTGTTCATTACACATCTGTCAGACTTTGTGGTAGTGTCAATGCAATTCTTCTCCCCCGTGGGAGAAACTGTGGAAAAGAGTTTGGCAGAGATGAAATGAAGAGCCTAATTCAACTATTCATGGACAACATTAATCTCACTTAATTTTAGACTGCCATAGCATAGACAACACCATCTGAGCTATTCTGCCAGTGTGGACACCTACCTATGAACTGAAGTATGATGCGACTGCTGACCACACTGACTAGGTGTCTACCAACTACTATGGAGACACTAAATTTTCTCTAGTGAAGCTAACACAGACTGTTTAGACCTGTTGGATGTCGAGAAGTCACTGCACTTTTATATCACCAACCTTTTCCTTGAAACAGCCACAAAATATCACTGTTAGAGATACTCTGCAGATGAGCTCCCATCCATACCAATGACCCATCAACCAGAGTTAGAAAGGGGAAATGAATTTATAATGCATTCAAGTCCTCTGCCCTTGCAGTGGCCTTATGCAACAAAACCTTCAAAGCTGTTTTCTGGCTTCCCCAGTTCCACTCCCTTGAGTTCAAAGACTTTGCTCCTTATCTTGAGGGTTGGACAGTAAGTAAGGTCAGGATTGGACCCCGTGTCCTAAATCTGTTCTGACTTTGCTTCAAAACTTTGCTCAGGGAAGAAGATCACCCTTGTGCAAGACCTGTGCCAAGCAAGCTGGCTTATATTCAAAGGGCTGTGAAGCAGCTCACCTCCCTGGATGGTAGTTGGGCCCCTGAAGGCTGAAGGTCAGAACAAATGACTTCTATCAGCTCTCGGAGGATCTGGGGGAAGTCGTCAAACGTGCTGACATAGAAAACATTCTGGAGGTTCTGCTGCAGCAAAATGCTGTTGAGCTCAACGGGGTCAGCTCCTGAGACACCCACAGCGATGATGCGGATCCCTGAAACACATCACTCTCTCAACGGAAGCAAAACTGTTTGAGATCAGAGATTTCAAACCCCTCATCACAACCTTCCTTTTAATAACTTCTGCTGTGATTAGGTACTCCAGTAGCCACTCAAGAGCTCACCTGAAGCAGCATGTGTGAGCTATAGCAAACCAAGACACTCAAACTAGGAACAGAGAGAAGAAAGGACAAAGGAGTGAAGAAAGCCAGCAATGCACTCAAAGTGTGCCCATCACATAACGTACCGCCCTCAACCCCCTGGAAATCCATGGAGAACCAAGGCTTCAGGGAAACGCAACAGGGCAACTCTTACCCAAAGCATGGGCTGCTCTGGCTGGTAGCAACACGTCATCCTGCGATCGCCCATCAGTCACGAGCACCAGCACATGAGGGAAATCTGGTCTCATCCCTCTGGAGGACTGAAATAACTCCTTTAGCATGTAGGCTATACCACGACCTGGGCAAACATAGAGATGGATAGTGTAAATCTGCCTGTTAGGTTTGCAGGTGGGAACTGTGGGTCCCCTTCCACAGATGGAGAAAAAATGGCATTCAGTGTGGCCCCATAAATGGATAGTAGCCCCTAGCATGGGGGAATGTCTTTGGAGGGAAGATAGCAGTAAAACAGGTTGGCTGGAATGGTTCACACTGAATTCAGCAGATAGTTTTGGAAAGGAAAAAATAACACATTTGGGAGATTTGAAGGACTTTCCTTGCATTTTAGAAAAAAGCCCACAGAATTCCCATTTCCAAATTTCTTTAGAAAGACCAGGAAAATTTCACAAAGAACTGTCCCTGAAACTGAAATCGTTAAGAAGCCCCAAAACAGTATGGAAAGATTCCTATGATGGGTAAAATGCCTCTATTGACATGACCTCCATAAAAAGAAGGATTAGAGGCAAGATTACCTGGGAATTTGCAGTCTGACCACTTTCACATCTGCTTTCCCTAACCAGTCCCATCAAAATTCTTTCATTTTGATCAGTCCCATTTTTCTGTGTTGCTGGCCAATACTGCTGAGCTAGGATGAGGTATATAAGCCTTCAATTAACAAACACGGGTACCTCAAGGCTTCCCTTTATGTTGTCTGACTGGAAGATGTTAATCATAGAATTGTCTAGGTTGGAAGGGACCTTTAAGATCATCAAGGCCAACCATCAACCTAACACTGCCAAAACCACCACGAAACCATGCCCCTCAGCACCATGTCTACCCATCTTTTAAATCCCTCCAGGGATGGTGACTCCACCGCTTCCCTGGGCAGCCTGTTCCAGTGCTTAACAACCCTTTCTGTGAACAAATTTTTCCTGATATCCAATCTAAATCTCCCCCGCCACAACTTGAGGCCGTTTCCTCTTGTCCTATCGCTTGTTACTAGTGAGATGAGGTTGATCCCCACCTCGCTAGAACTTCCTTTCAAGTAGTTGTAAAGAGCAATAAGATCTCCCCTGATCCTTCTTTTCTCCAGGCTGAACAAACCCAGTTCCCTCAGCCGCTCCTCATCAGACATGTGCTCCAGACCCCTCACCAGCTCTGTTGCCCTTCTCTAGACATGTTCCAGCACCTCAATGCCTTTCTTGTTGTGAGGGGCCCAAAACTGAACACAGTACTCGAGGTGGGGCCTCCTCAGGGCCCAGTACAGGGGGACGATCACTCCCTGGTCCTGCTCACCACACTATTCCTGATACAGGCCAGGATGCTATTGGCCTTTTTGGTCACCTGGGCACACTTCTGGCTCACATTCAGCTGGCTGTTGACCAACACCTCCCAGGTCCTTCTCCACCGGCAGCTTTCGAGCCACTCCTCCCCAAGCCTGTAACGCTGCATGGGGTTGTTATGACCCAAGTGCAGGACCTGGCACTTGGCCTTGTTGAACCTCATACCATTGGCCTCACCCCATTGATCCAACCTGTCCAGATCCCTCTGTAGAGCTATCCTACCTTCAATCAGGTCGACACTCCTGCCCAACTTAGTCGTCTGCAAACTTCCTAAGGGTGCACTCTATCCCCTTGTAATTGGGCTATTTAAGAAGGGTAAAGATAAAACTAACTACCTTTAATTTAATATTATTGCCCATGTACCTTCAGGGAACCAGGTATACCCTACTGTCCTGCTGGGAACGAGTAGGTGGAAAGTGCTGTTTGCCTCTGAGCATTTAATCACATGAGACGAAAGTGTGTGAATTTTGAAAATGCTTTGCTGATGAAGAGCTGTGTTATTTGTACAAGAGAGGTCAACAAAGGACGTTTACGTGGTGACACACCATGAAAATAGGACGGGGCACATTGTTTTGTTGTTAGGTGTAGCAAGGTAATAACTGTTGGAATTTGTTGATTGAAATGTGCATACAATGGGCAATAAGGATGCTTCAGCATCAGCTACCCTTACCTAATGTTTATGGACTTGGTCTCCAGGTATAAATACCTCCCTCGAGTTATAAGGTTATAAAATAATGAAGAGAAACCCAGCAGTAAAACTAAGACATGGATAAAGGACACCAGGCTAGCTGGAAAGACTATCCCTGGAAATAAAACTAAATTCAATCCTCCATTCTCAAATTTTGAAGAACTTTGGGCCACAACTTTTTAACCAGGTGAATGGGTTCAAAACACTCAGATGAACGCCATCCCTGGTCTCCAGCCTCTGTCTTGGTCCAGAAGGCCCACCCCATGTGTGCAGCTCACCCATCCAGACCTGTTTTTGTGTTGCCTCCGGCATAGGTCAGTCCCTTGATGGCTTTCAGGGCACCGTTGCGGTCCCGGTGCTGGTTGAAGTGGAAGGCTGCCCTGGGCTCCTCGCTGTACTGCGCAACAGCAACCTGCCAAAGAAAAGGGGGTTAAAAAACATGGAGGGCGCAGGTACACGGAAAATGTGCCATCACTCAACAAACTGCCTTGAGTTGCGATAATACAACTAGTTGCGGTTTTTCAGACATTCTAGGGAATCAGAGGTTTCTGCACAGGCTGGTAGATCCAGCACAGCACTGATGGAAGACCTGCACGCTTCAGGTAGCTCACAGTTGGGTGGGAGCATCTCCTGCTGTAGGAGGTCCCATGGCAGCACCCATCCCTCCTGAATTAAACCCTGCATCTCCACTGAGTGCAAAAGGAGGCCAGCTACTCAGCTTGCACTATAGCCATCTAAATTGAAATGTCTTTGTTTCTCCAGAATTATTTGTTACCCCAGGGTAACTTCATCACGTGTCTACACCTTCAACCCACTTCCTGACCTACTGAAAGTAAGCTATGAAGGTCTCCCTTTCAAAGGATTAGTTCAGATATTACATTAATTAAACACAAATGACCCCAAAAAATTATTTACTGTGTCTTCCGGTTAGATTTGCTGAGTTGTTGCTCAGGGCTGTAGGCTTTATTTGCCCTTGAGATTCTACACAGCATGGCCTGGGGATCTGGTCCTCTGCTTGTCTGAAGGATGCAGCTGCTGCCATGTTGCATCTCCCATCTGGGCCTCCACCTGGGTCTCTAACCATTAGCAGTCAGGATGTGGGCAGAAACGAAGTCCTAGAGGGGCACCTGCACCTGACACATCCCTGGGCTGCATAACCAAGACAGCATTTCTGTAGGTCTGGGGTTTGTTTTATTCCCGATGACTCACTCTTGGAAAAATAACAAAGAAGTGGAAATACATCCAAACAAGTAGGCTGAGATTTAGGAGACTTTTATTCATGTCTTTCTTGGACACACACATGTCTTTAGGCAAAGCACTTAGCCTTTCTGAGCCACCGCATGTGAGCGAGCAGGCTGCAGTCATTGCAAGGGTGAGCAAAAGGTGAACACTTGGCAGGAAAACACCTTCAGGAAATAGAATAACAAAATCTTGCCTGTGTCCCTTCAGGCCCAATCTTAGGGAAATAGGAAATGATCCGGAAGAGGAAATCCTTCACTTTATTGAAGTTGCTCTGGCCAATACTCGAGGACTCGTCCACCAGGAACCCAATGTCTGCTTTGAACTTGCCACAGACTGCAGAGGGAAGAAAGGATCTCCGTAAGCTGGGGGGTCCTAAAGCAGAAGCGTGTTTCTTTGTGTTCAGAGCAACAAAAAAAAAACCCAAGCAAAAATATCTCTTGCAATGCCAAGTCTTGGTGAGTGAGCAGGCAGCACCTTCACCCTACAGGGTAGTGCTGAGAGCTTCACTGCATTTTTATGGGGTTTTTGTCTTCCCCTTCCCCGACATTGGCCACTGTCACTACCCAGTGAATGAAGACTAGTTTTGGCTCCTGAGAGCATGGGAGACCATGGTCCCTGGTGGTTTTGACCTGCTGCTACATCATCATCCAATCACACATGGATACACACTCACTTGGCCCAGGGAAAGTTGTCAGCGGTGTGGACACTACAGTGGTGGATAGCAGGGTCTCTGGGGTTCGTGGTAGTGTTGTGGTGGTGGCCAGTGGAAGAGGAGTGGTCCCCACGTTGCTGGGAGATATGGATGGGGATCTCATTGTATCATCCAGTTTTGTAGAAGTCACAGGAGCAACTGCTGCAGGTGACTCTACGTGAGGTCCCACTATAAGAGGCAAACAGAAAAGGCGTTTTTCAAATCTCTTTTAGTTATGATGCCACTACGTAGCAAAGCGTCAGAAGGGTAGGGAAGCCAAGGAATTAGCTTCAATAGCAATTACCTAGGTAAAACTGCAACACAAGTCTCCAGCCTTCATACCTGTTTGCCCAAGGAGCGTTGTCTCTGGTCCCTCCGTATCTCCAAAGACTGGTCTTATAGAAAACAAATACATCTCTTTGGCGCTCAGTCCTGTCACTCGATACGATCTAGAAGCTGCTGATAACAGTTCCTGGGAAAGATCAGAAGCTGTGAAAAAGGAAGAAACATGCATTGACTGGGAGCCAGAGAAACTCAAAATAACTCCCATTTCTGTAACATCCCATCTTCTAATGACACCACCTTTGGCAAAGAGGAGCCTGGGGACAAGATGAGTCCTGGGTTTCAGAGTGGAGGCTCTTGGTAAGACATGCTTGCAAACTGCAATGGTCAGGTCCTAAACCAGATGATGTTTGCATTTGACAAGGGAGTTCTTGAGTACATGAACAGGAAATCGTACAAGTGTTTAGAGAGGGCATTTGGTCCAGGTGGTCTCCAAGGCTGAGCTCTGTGATACACCAGGGGTTTGCAGCGGTCAGCATGTATAGAAACAGGATTCTTTCTTGTTATGAATGAAAAACTTGCTGAAAAGTAGAATCAAACTTACTTGAGAAATTTGATCACATACAATAGATACTTTTGATCTAAAATAATGACAGGAAAAATCTGCGAAAATGTCATAATGTTTTGACATTTTATAAGTGTCTTATTTTGGAAATACTGAATCATAAGTTTTGACCCTGCTCAAAGTGCAACTTGCACCTTTGCATTCTGAAATAGCATTTTCCCTTTAAAAAAAAAAAGTTTCTACATAAAGAAATTAAATCAGTGTGAATAATCTGTTTCATTTTCATTAGATGCTCTCAATTACCCCCAAAAAATTTCAGAAGGGGGGTTTTGCTCCTTTAAAAAAACCCCAAACCCTCCTGCAATTTGACTCAAGCTCTTCTAGTCCCCTCCTTTTGGGTAGGCAAGTCAAAATAATAATAACAGGTTTAGATTACACGCTACATTGTCTGAAGGGATTTGCTGTAGGAAACACAAGCTGACCGCTCTCCTGAAACACAGCTCTATGGCAGCCCACCACCCACCCTGCCTGCCTAGACCCCCAAACAGGCAAGTTCAGCTACTTTTCCTTTTGTAGCAGTAAACCACTGCGTAGCACCAAATCCCTTTGTTTCATATAATGAGTCTTTCACACAAGGAGAAAGTGCATGGTTACCACACTCGTACTCTGGGACAGAAAGAAGACTTTCATAGAAGACTGACGTAGGAGGCACCTGGATCATACCCAGGGAGTGATGCCCGGCAGAAGACTGACAAGCACATGTAGGAAGAAGGCTGCAGCCTTTGGAGAAGGAAGATGGTCTTTGCTGGTGTCCTGGTTTGAGCGATACAGATTTCTCTCTGAGTAATTTTACCTGTCAGTAAAGTCTTTTCTAATGCTCAGGAAAACTGTACTTTTAGAAGACTCTAATGTTGGAATTTGTGAAAATATTTCCTTTACAGCCAGCTATGGTGTGTGGGTTTCAAGGTCTCAGTGTTGTCAAGCTCACCAGGTGTGTGGACGAGGAGAAGCAAGACCCGGGCACTTGCCCCAAGCTGGCCAACAGGGTTGTTTCATACCATGAATGGCACAGTCAATATAAATTAGAAAGTTTGCTGGGGAGTTCTCTCTCTCCCTTGATGGCTGCCATCCTGAGAACTCCTTGCCTTGGTGCCGGTGCCCTGAGCCCTTCCCTTCCTCCCGAACCTGCAGCGCTTGCAGTGTCCCACATTTGCTGTCCTCTGCTGGGAGCGCACTGCTTCTACTGATAGCATGGGCTGAGTATAATCCTTGAATATTTTATATTGGTATCGAGATCAATACTGGTTCTTTAGTGCTATTAATGTTAATTATCTACTCTTATTCTCTTAAATCTGTTTATATTTCAACCCCTGGATTGCCTTGTTTTTTTTCCCAGTTCCCCTTCCCGGGTGGGGAGGGGTCATCGGGTGAGAGAATAATTGTCTAAACAACAAGAAATCAGAAGGGGGGTTTTGCTCCTTTAAAAAAACCCCAAACCCTCCTGCAATTTGACTCAAGCTCTTCTAGTCCCCTCCTTTTGGGTAGGCAAGTCAAAATAATAATAACAGGTTTAGATTACACGCTACATTGTCTGAAGGGATTTGCTGTAGGAAACACAAGCTGACCGCTCTCCTGAAACACAGCTCTATGGCAGCCCACCACCCACCCTGCCTGCCTAGACCCCCAAACAGGCAAGTTCAGCTACTTTTCCTTTTGTAGCAGTAAACCACTGCGTAGCACCAAATCCCTTTGTTTCATATAATGAGTCTTTCACACAAGGAGAAAGTGCATGGTTACCACACTCGTACTCTGGGACAGAAAGAAGACTTTCATAGAAGACTGACGTAGGAGGCACCTGGATCATACCCAGGGAGTGATGCCCGGCAGAAGACTGACAAGCACATGTAGGAAGAAGGCTGCAGCCTTTGGAGAAGGAAGATGGTCTTTGCTGGTGTCCTGGTTTGAGCGATACAGATTTCTCTCTGAGTAATTTTACCTGTCAGTAAAGTCTTTTCTAATGCTCAGGAAAACTGTACTTTTAGAAGACTCTAATGTTGGAATTTGTGAAAATATTTCCTTTACAGCCAGCTATGGTGTGTGGGTTTCAAGGTCTCAGTGTTGTCAAGCTCACCAGGTGTGTGGACGAGGAGAAGCAAGACCCGGGCACTTGCCCCAAGCTGGCCAACAGGGTTGTTTCATACCATGAATGGCACAGTCAATATAAATTAGAAAGTTTGCTGGGGAGTTCTCTCTCTCCCTTGATGGCTGCCATCCTGAGAACTCCTTGCCTTGGTGCCGGTGCCCTGAGCCCTTCCCTTCCTCCCGAACCTGCAGCGCTTGCAGTGTCCCACATTTGCTGTCCTCTGCTGGGAGCGCACTGCTTCTACTGATAGCATGGGCTGAGTATAATCCTTGAATATTTTATATTGGTATCGAGATCAATACTGGTTCTTTAGTGCTATTAATGTTAATTATCTACTCTTATTCTCTTAAATCTGTTTATATTTCAACCCCTGGATTGCCTTGTTTTTTTTCCCAGTTCCCCTTCCCGGGTGGGGAGGGGTCATCGGGTGAGAGAATAATTGTCTAAACAACAAGAAATTGTTGTGGGTTCCTCAAACCATAAGAGTTGGGGACAATTTTCTGCTAAGAATGAAGCTGATGTTTCGCAAGGGACAAGAGACTGTGAGGCTCAAGGTGCAAGCACAAGGCTAAACGAGCTTCTGTTGACTAGGTGGATAAGAAAACCATGACTCTGGTGCTCCAAGAACAGTCAAGAGAAGGTAGAAAGAAGAGATAGGAGGGTGATGTCTACCTGAACTTCTCCAAGGTCCCTCCTGATGCACAGTTGAGGAAGGCTGGCTCTGGAGGGAGCCCTGTTGACATGGGTTTGGTTTTGTGTGACACTGGACAGAAGAGGTCTACAGCTGGGTGACCTCAAGCTGCATAGAAGGGGACATGATCTTTTACAGGGCGAGAAGGCTAGAGTCAGCCAGCAGGGAGTAGGGCATTAAATGAACTTAAAATGGGGTCAAGAGAAATGGGTAATGAATAAGTACTTATTTAGAGAAAAAAGTCATGTTGTAGAGAAGAAAATTAATCAAGGCACCAAGAGAGAAAAAAAAAAAGGACAAAAATCTTAATTGCCTTTATACACTAATGTTGGCAGCCTCAATAATTAAACAAGAGAAATTGGAATTACACACTTATGAGCATAAATTTGATCTTGTTGGTACTATTGAAATGTGGTGGCAAGATTCATCTGATTGGAATGTTAAATCTATAGTTATAAACCTATTTCAGAAGGATCGATCGAACGAGGGCACAGGGGGACTGTCAGACATGGTATTATCCATTTCTGAGCCCCTGACAACTCTGAAACCAATGATTTTTGAATACTTACAGATCGATATTTTAACAGAATGGCACAGGAGGGGAATGGTTGCATTAGATCACTTAAATCACCCTAGAGAACCAAATGTTCAGTTCCCTAATCACTTATCTATATTATGTAGAGCAAAAAAATGATGCTACCACAGGAGACTTCATCCTGAGTGACATATGCTGCAAGTCTTAAGCTGCCAATACCAAAATGTCCTTGGAATTAAAAAAAAAATTAAAGCTGACAACGTGGTAACTCAAAAAACACTGCAGGGAGCGCTGGGGAATTGTGTCAGATTCGTTTTCTTTATTGACTTGTGAAGATGAAGTGATCTCTAGCAAAAAGTTAGTGGCCGAAGCAACAATGGCAGGAAAGTTGCTATATTCAAAGAGGTTTAAGCCCACTCCAGGAAACAATAATATAGCTGGTGCTTTCAAAGGGCAAACTCTGTATGGCCAAATCAATTGGAAAAAGAAATATACACTAGAAATTGTAAGCAATGACTAAGAAAGCTTTAAAAGCTCTTTACTATACAGCAAAGCTTTTAAACAGGTAAAAATTATGGTTGTGCGGATGACAAAAATCAACATTTTTTTTCATTCACTGCAACTATCTCTGTTGGACAAGAAGTGACTCTAGGGGAAGAGACACTGATAATGCCAACCAGTAGGCTTTTTCCTGAGCAATTTTCACACCTCCTTTTTCTTCACCATAGAATTTTGCAATGGCCAAAAGGGTCATCTTATGAGCCTCCGCAGTGGGCCAGCTTCCATTTTCCCCCCTCTTTTTCACCCAAATGAAGAAGCTGAGATGTAGGAACATGATGCATGGAAGCCCCCAGGGTCAACCCTCTGTTCTGCTAAACAGGGTCCAGATCCATTCAAAAGAAGGAAAAGTGTTGGTGCCATCAGTGACAGCATCATTTGCCACAGCTCAAACTGGGCAGCACTTGGAGACACAAGTCATGACACTTGAAAGAAACAGCAGCCACCTAAGGCTGGTGGTGGAAAGAAATTTCCCCTTTAAAACCTGCCTCTTGCATTTTCTGTAGCATCACCTGGCTCTAAGACCAGGTATTGAATCACAGAATCATAGAATTGTCTAGGTTGGAAGGGACCTTTAAGATCATCAAGGCCAACCATCAACCTAACATTGCCAAAACCACCACGAAACCATGTCCCTCAGCACCATGTCTACCCATCTTTTAAATACCTCCAGGGATGGTGACTCCACCACTTCCCTGGGCAGCCTGTTCCAGTGCTTAACAACCCTTTCTGTGAACAAATTTTTCCTGATATCCAATCTAAATCTCCCCTGCCACAACTTGAGGCCGTTTCCTCTTGAAACAATTTTTTCCTGATATCCAATCTAACCCCCCCCTGCCACAACTTGAGGCCGTTTCCTCTTGTCCTATCGCTTGTTACTAGTGAGAAGAGGTCAACCCCCACCTTGCTACCCCCTCCTTTCAGGGAGCTGTAGAGAGCGAGGTCTCCCCTCAACCTCCTCTTCTCCAGGCTGAACACCCCCAGTTCCCTCAGCTGCTCCTCATCAGACGTGTGCTCCAGACCCCTCACCAGCTCTGTTGCCCTTCTCTGGACATGCTCCAACACCTCAATGTCTTTCTTGTTGTGAGGGGCCCAAAACTGAACAGAGCACTCGAGGTGGGGCCACCCCAGGGCCCAGTACAGGGGAACCATCACTGCCCTGGTCCTGCTCACCACACTATTCCTGATACAGGGCAGGATGCCGTTGGCCTTCTTGGCCACCTGGGCACACTGCCAGCTCATATTCAGCCAGATGTTGACCAACGTCCCCAGGTCCTTCTCCACTGGCAGCTTTCGAGCCATTCAAACAGACCACAAGACCACAGTGCAAGCCACATATGTCTATGCTCCATCCTCAAATGCCCTTGGGTGACAGGGCAGCTCACATAGGAGGTGAACAAATCACATATCATCCTTCCTTCCCCCACCAAAAAACATTACCTGAGGACAATCGCCATGTTAATAGGTACGTAGATGCCCCAGGAACAGCCGTCCAAGTCAGCAAAACGCTGGTCTCCGCAGCCTCCTGCAGTGTGAACTCAGTCACTTTTGGTAAATCCACTGTTAGAGAAGAAAGAAAGCAAGCTTCGGGTGGGTAGAAGCTACCACTGAGAGCTTGCCCAAGCTGAAAGGAAGCTGATGCTTCCCTTGGAAGGCTCAAATCCTGGCCCCTCTGAAATCTAAGGAAAAAGTCCAGATAGAAATGATGAGCATGAAGCACGTCTCTGCTATGCTTGTCCACAGCTCCAGCTGCTGGTGAATCTCTTGGATGATATCTACCCCAGGGCACAAAGATATGTGTGCCAGGAAACACACCTTAACCTGCAAACAGCTTTGGAGACCTTCTGCCTCCTAAAATACCATGTTTCTGGTGAGAGGAAAGAGCCCCTGCAGCACTTTAGGGGTTTTCCACAAAGCTGAAGCAGATCAGATCCTCAGCTGGTGGGAATTGGTGGACTTCTAGCAAATAACTGTTGGCAGATCTTCAGCCTGCACTACCAAGTGTTTCTCTAAACTGACTGAGAAATTTGAGCTGTTGAGATGGGCAATAAAGTTTTTGCCCACTCACTTGTGCTCCCTGCAACCACAGCGCTGGCTCCACACCCCCGATCTTCTCTGCCACTTGATCTCCAAATCTGCCTATTCTGCAGCATCGATCAAGTCGTGTGATGCCACATCATGAGTGATGTTTGCCTTTATTGACTGGAAATGGTCAAGATATTGTAACTACAGAGGTAATTCCAAGATAATGTGTCACAAAAATAGCATCTCACGGTGATTATTGGCAGGGGAAGACAGGCAAAGTCCCAATGTTTCTTAATAATAATAAGAAAGGACCGATGCAGTTTTCTGGCTTGCTGGCTGGTGGGACCTGAGAAGTATTAAGGTGTCTAACAGCCAACATTGCTCTTTTTCCATCCTCACCTCCCATCAGAGCCCTTAGGAAGAGACAGCCCCCAGTACTAACATGGAGATGCTCTTGTCCTCACCCAGTGGTTCTGTACTCACAAGTTTTGGCTGTGAGGAGTGTGGGGCTTCCCTCCCGTCCCCCGATCATTGCAGACATGCAGATGGTATAGGTGGTGCTCTCCTTCAGTTTAGGGATCGTGAAGGAGACTGTCTCTGCTGCAACCACCTGGGAGGTTTCCAAGCCACCTAAGAGGAGCCATTCAAAAAAATCCAGTGTTACAGAGACAGGGCAGGGTAATTGCTATTAACAATTATTGTTACAGCAGTTTTCTCCCACATATCTTATGGGACCTCGCCAGGGAGGAGTGTTATGTACTCATTTTGCATATGGGGAAACTGAGGCATGGGCAGGTGAGAGATCTGGTCACAAAGGCATCACATATGCTGCTGGAAGGGAACAACAATCCCGATTTCCCAAATCCCAACTAAGACTATATCCAGCACATAACTTCGTTAGCCAGTAAAACCTGGCTCAGTTACAGCACTTCAACCGACTCCCGTAGACATTACAGTCCCCATCTACCCCGATCATCGGTGGGAATGAGGAATGAGCTAAGCTAAGCTCCTGCTTTCTGGGGTTCCTCGGTCTCTGTCCTCATATTGCACGTCACTAAGAGAGCAGGATTCTTACCATTGAATGGCACCCAGGATATCTTATAATGAGTTACCCCAGGAAGCCTCCTCCAAGACAGCTTCAAACTATTAACGCCAGTGTCAGTAATCCTCAGATCTTGAACGGTCTGGATAGGGTCGGAGTCTGCAAGGGGAGCTGCAAAAATTCACCAGGATGAGATGTCTGAAGTAACAGCCCAAGTTATGTAGAGTTCACAGCTCTAAGCTATGGCACTGAAGAAAGATTTGGGTATGTATGCAATATCTACTTTCCAGACATTATCCAGGGGTGCCACGCTGCATTTCCTAAGGAATCCATGGAGAGGAGCACCGTGCAGTCAAGCTGAGGAATCTCATCCACATCTCTTACCACCTGCACCAAACTCCGGTGACACAACACAGGGACATGAGGAAGGGCACCAAGAGAGGACAGATCATCCAGATGCATCTTCAAACACTGAGGGGAACTGTGGTTCAGATGAACTTACACGAAAAGGACACTGAAAGGACTCGGGACCCCAAGTTTGAAGAGGCAGAGCCACAAATCAAGGAATGGCAGACCTCAAGAGTGTGTGCTGGTGAGTTGACTCTGAGTGGTGCCTACAGAGAGGCTCCTACCTTCCTGAGATGGCTGTGATAAACAACACCAGGGAGCGTGTTAATGCGTTCAGGGTTGCCTACCTATGCCAAGCCTGTTTAACACACCAGAAGGACACGTTCCCTCCTACCCGTGGAAACAGCCATGGATTATTGCTACCAGCTATGGGGGCTACTCACGTCATTCCATCATCAACGTGCAATGCCACAGGATGGCATTGGCATACATCCAACATTTACTTCGCAACATAAAGAGGGTTGTTCCACCAGGACATACCTGTGTGGTGAGTCAGAGTCACCTCTGGCCCCTCCGCTTTGCTGAAGACAGCCCGAACACTGACTTTATACAGGGTGTTGGGCAGCAAGTGGTCAATCCGGTAAGCCAACACCCTACTGCCCAGGTACTGAGTCTTGGCAACTTGTTTTTCTGCCAAAAAAAAAGGGATACTTAAGAGCCTGTAACTCACCAGTGAGGCTGGTGGCATCCCCTCCAAAGGAAATAGCTATTCCTTGCTGTACTACTGTTTCAGAGCTTTGGGGATTATCTTCATAAATAGAAGTGCACAAATACAAACAGGGAAGGAGCCATCACCAAGAGATGCCGGCAGAGGACCATGTTTCTCAATAGATCTCTTTCCTATCCCAGGCAGTAGATCAGAAGTTTGGAAAGATGGCTCCCATGGCCGTGGCATGGGTCTGTGCCGGGAATAAGTACGTGCGCCCTTTCTCTCCTCACCTTTGTCTGCTCCCACAGGGCTCCAGGTGACTTTGAATTTGGTGGCAGCTGCGGTGGCACTCCACACCAGAGACAGACTTGTGCTGGTGTAGGACATCACCTTGAAATTGGAGACGTAGCCAAGAGGAGCTGCAAGATGAAGACAGCATCAGACTACTGTCCAACAGGGCTCCTTGCTGTCAGTATAACGAGGCCAAAATTATGTAAAAGAGTTAAAAGTTGTATCTCTGCTTATCCTCACTGTCTGATCATCCTCACCTTGTGAGACACCGGTTTGCACTGCTTGAGGTCTGGGCCACATGTGTACATCCTACCTCCCTTAGCACTAAGGAGTGTCTTCTGCCCTAGATCCAGGTGGGAGCATCTCTGCAAGCCCAGGACAGGCAGTACAGGGATCCAGGGAGTTGTGAAATCCAGATCCCAGTGCTCCCACGCTTCTCACAGGGTGAAACATCCACGCAGACCTCCCACGGGTGCTGATCAGTGTTTGCCTGTGCCCGCTCTTCACAAGGGTCAGCCCAATATCTCCATACTGTATCACAGGGTTACTAGTCACCTTCTGCCACTTTTAAACCTCTCTGAGGATATATCCGTACAAATTACTGTACAAATCTCGCCTCTGCATTCTCATCACCATGCTCAGCATTGCTGCCTTTCTCCCCCCAAGATGCAGCAACCTCGAAGTTTGCCATAGGAGGACAAGCCCTGGCCACCAACTAGACCACCATCTTTCCCCAAAGAGTTTGCTGCCTCTTGTCCAGCAACCTGATCTTCCAGCACAGCCCTTTGGAGTCCCCCCTTCTTTGAGGCAGGGGACAGCCTACGTCACCAGACAGAAAGGACCACATTAAGATGTTCCTCTCCCTTTATCTCCCTATAGCTCCCTACAGCAGAATTTACCTAGGTCTCATGTCTTTTCCAGCTGGACTCTTTGACAGAGTTGAAGACTTCGGCCATTGGTTTGGATTTCAGGGTGCCTGGAAGCTCAGTGTGCGCAGATTGGGCAGCTCATATCTGAAGCTCTGCCCAAGCCCATAGCACATGAACAGGTCCACTGCAGAGCACATTGGCTCCAGTTTGCATCTGAAGACTCACAGGCAGAAACCCCACAGCCTTTGGGACTCATGGTCTCCACTACCAGGCACAGCAAGTCAACAGGGCAAAGGACCACCACCACGGTGTGCCTGACACCAACCGCTGGTGATAGAAGTGGGGTGCAGGAGGCACGATGTAAGGGCATCGTAGGGATAGACAAGGTTGCATCAGCCACACAAGGGTTGCGTGCTGTGGTAGCTACTTGAACGTCCCGCCTGTACTCACATGTCCTGGCTGAGGTTGTGATCCCTGGTCCCTCCACTGAGCCAAAGAGCACATAGAGGGAAATCACATATTCGGTGTCATGGGCCAGGTTGCGGAGCTGGTAGGTTGTGATCGACCTGTTGAGGGCCAGCTGCCGAGGACGGTCTTTGCCAAAGAATTCTTAGGAATGGAGAAAACAAAATAGAAGAGGATAAAAACCGAAGAGTCTGGAGAGCAGCTCTGTTGCATACTGGGAAAGACACTATGTTTTCCCCAGCAGTCCATCTCTGACCCAGTTGAACCTCTGTTGTAGGACACCCATGTAGGCACTGGGACAAGAGAGTTTTCCTATGGTTACTTATTTGGGAATTTGAATGACTAAAGGACCCAAACCAGCTAAGAAGAACTGAAGAAACCAAACCAGCTCTCACATCCAGGGCCCACAGTAATGTGGTACCGTCCAGGGGTGGTTCCAACACGTGCTGTAACCCTCTGCAGCATCTCCAGGGAGTTGCAAAGCCCCTGGGTTGGATGACCATGCAAGGTGGTGCAAGGCCCTTGCACCCGCTGGGATATGTGTTGTCCTGGGGTCAGGCTGAACGTAGTTGCTGCATGGACCCTGTCTGTTGGCACTGCAGATCAGGTCCAGGAATAATTTCTGGTTTCAATTCATGCCCTGAAGTTGTGGGAGGGGCTGCTCAGACCACTTAATGAGCTGGGCCTGCCCTGACACCCACCACCCCTGAGATTCCCAGTGCCTTATCTCCCGTGCTACAGAAAGAGGTGGAGGTGATGCAGGCTGGATCTTACCTGGTGTAGGACCCCAAGCCACTCGGTACCCGGTGGCCCCAGCAACCGAGTCCCAGGAGACCAGAGCGCTGTTAATGGATATCTCACTTACTTTCAGCATCTGAACGGTGCTTGATGCCACTGCAAGACAACCAAGTTGGCCAATTGCATCAAGGTCCCAACAGCTTTTAAGTGGCCCCCCAAAACTGTAATGATCTAGACTGCTTTCTGCACCGATGACAGGCAATGTGGTGACTACAAATGACACCAGCTCTGTGCAGCCAGCACAGCCTGACCCCCATCCACGTCTGCGTGGGCTGGCTCCCACCCCTGCTGCAGGACACTCACCTGTTGTTGCTTTACCGCTCACCACCGGGCCCTCGATGTCCCCAAAGATGGGGTTGATAGTGACGGTGTACTCTGTGCCAGGCTGCAGCCCCTGGATCATGTAATAGCTGTAGGTGTTGCCGAGGTTCACGTCTTGGATGTTACCCTCTGCAAAAGGAAATGATGTCTGAGCTCCATTGGGTCAGACCGAGGAGGACCACCCTCCTTGGGTCTCCTCGTCTGGGAGGGCAGCGGGCAATCATGCAACCAACCACTTGAGAACAACACAATTGTGCGAGATTGAACAGCATTTCATCCTCCTGACTTGTACACGTGCCGGCAAGGTCCTCAAGCCGAAGGTGGTAGGGACAAGGCTTAGTGCAACAAATCTTGGTTGCGGAGCTAATGCATATGCAGGTAGAAGTAACCCACAGCTGCTTGGGCAGACCTTAGTGATCATCAGTAGATCAAGGTAACTCAGGACTTTGCAGGCCAAAGAAAATAAATCACGTAGGAACACACACATGGTCATGTATGGGTCTGCGAGCAGTCCCGTAAGAGGGTCCACACCCTGCCCAGCCTTGGGTCACCCCATCCTGCAGTCATCTTGCCTCCCCTGCAGGACACTGGAGCCCAACTGATGCCACAAAAGACTTTTTCTCATTTCTGTATCCTCGCTGTGGACTAGCAACTGCTTGGCTAAGCCTCTCGGCACGGCAGGAGAAGAGTTAAAACCTAATCCCTGCGGGTCACACCCCGTTTCAGAGGGGCAGAGAGGCACAGGCAGCAGTATGTTGGGGTTTTGGGGAGGAAAGCTGCCATTTGCAGTTTGGTCACTGGAGGGTGCCATGTCCCCATCTTCTGCTCCACCAGCACCCTGAGCCCCATCCCCCTTCTCCCACCCTAGCCATGGACCTCCTCTCCACATCAGCCGCTCGTTTGTGTTTATCTATTCTCTGTCTTAGAAGTCAGAGAAGAAAAATCAAACCTTTCCACAATGCCTGGGATGGCTGCACGGGGATGGGCAGAAGGTGTCTCCATCCCAATGCCACTGCACCCGTAAGGCATGGCCCTAGGACGGGATGGAGCATGGGAGGAGGACCCTGGAGGGCCTGGTGATGAGGGTGGGCTGTCCCTTGGGATTTTTGCCACCCTTGGAGTGGGGGTGAACCAGTATCGGGTGAAAGAGCTGCTCGGAAAGAGCAAACCTGCAGTGGAGGTGATGTGCCCCTGCTCCTTCATGGGAGGCTGTCACACACTGTCCCCTCAAGAAGGGGTGTCCCCCATCCAATAATGTGGTAGGCTGAGGACATGCATGCTCCATTTCTAGCTGGGGTATCGAACAAGGACTGGGTAAACAGCTGAGTTTTCGGGGGGGTGCTGCGATTTTTTTTTTTCCTCTGGAGAACCACTCATTACAAAGCAATAAAAACAGTTTTATATCTTCCCTGTAAAGAATTTTCTCTCCTGATGACCTTCAGAGCTGTTCTCCAACTACCCCCCCCCCCCCCCTCCCTGGGAGATGTCTCCTTACTTCATAACCAGGGGAACCGAGCCAGAGGAGAGCGTGCTATTTATTCAAAGCCTGTGATGGAGCCCAGGTGTCCTGACACCCCATCTTGTCTTTGAACCACAGAAACATCCACCTCCCGAGGCCAAAATATGCCATCAAACCTGATTTTCTAACTTCTGCTCCCCCACACCAGCAATGAAAATATGTTTGGGTTCAGGGCAGGGGGAGAAGCTCCAGCTGCAAATGCAAATCTGTCTTTAGACACCAGTTTGTCTGAGAATGAGGATGCATTATGGGATGCTGGGGGATGAAGCCAGGTCTTAGCGCTGCAGAGAGAAAAGGAACATGCGCAGGTGCTTCCAGTCTGTAACGTGATACTTGTCATCCCAAAAAGGGGGTAACCCCTGATGGTCTGGGGCTATGGGATGTACAGCTCTGGATGGATTACTTTACCAGCTTCACTCCAGCTATTAATTCTTTCCAGAGGCTACTCAGGTCCAGTAAATCTGGCACTAATCCCATGTTAACAAGGCTGGATACCCGTTAGCCTACAGGTATTTTTGCATCCATGGTGGAGTTTACCATCAACACCCATGGTATGGCTCTCTGTTGCAAGTTACTGATTTGGCCCCACGTGCAGAAAAATCCACCATTCTCAGACCCAAAAAACCTGTTTTCCTCCAGCTTCTTGCTGCATGTCTGGACACAGAAGGTGTCAGTGCACCCAATGCCCCGGGGACCTCACAGCTCCTGTCTCTCCATGTCCCTGCTGGTTGCATGCACCCCATTCCCGAGTCTCTACCTGCTGATGTCCAGGTGAGTCTATATCCTGTTGCTCCCCGGACGGGGCTCCACCTTGCCTGGAGCGTGTCGGTGGTCTCATTCTGCAGCAAGATGCTTTTCACAGGCAGGAGCTTCACTGGAAGGAGGACAGGGGACAAGCCTTTCAGAGCACCTACTTGCCAGTGGAGGACATTGCTGGCTGCCCTCCCTGCCCCTCTGTACCTCCAACCTGCCTGCCAGCAGGAGAGGGATTTACAAGGCCTCCTGCCCTCCCTGACAGGCTGAAGGCATCTCATAAAAGCAGTGGTGAAGACAACCATACCCGTGACCGCTGTTTTCCAGGACCAACACCTCTAATGCACTACCTCACTTGCTTTATGCAGTAGGGGTGCAAAACAGGAGGGCAAGCGAGGCTCTGGCAGATCCTCCACCCTTCCTCCCAAGCAGCATCATGGTATTTGAGGGTGTCCATGTCCATGCATGTGATGGGGGAAAACCAGGGCTCAAGATTGGAGTTAGGAAGGACCTGTTGAACCTTGCCCCTTTGATGCACATGTAGCTGCGTGTCCTGGTTTGAGCGACACAGGATTGATTTCTCTTTCAGTAATTTTACTTGTCAGTAAGGTCTTTTCTAATGCTCAGGAAAACTGTACTTTTAGAAGACTTTAGTGTTGGAATTTGTGAAAATATTTCCTTTACAGCCAGCTATGGTGTGTGGGTTTCAAGGTCTCAGTGTTGTTGAGCTCACCAGGTGTGGGGACGAGGAGAAGCGAGACCCGGGCACTTGACCCAAGCTGGCCAACAGGGTTATTTCATACTATGAACAGCACAGTCAATATAAATTATGAAGTTTGCTGGGGAGTTCTCTCTCTCCCTTGATGGCTGCCATCCTGAGAACTCCTTGCCCCGGTGCTGGAGCCCTCAGCCCTTCCCTTCCTCCCGAACCTGCAGCGCTCGCAGTGTCCCACATTTGCTGTCCTCTGCTGGGAGTGCACAGCTTCCTACGGATAGAATGGGCTGAGTATAATTCTTGTGTGTTTTATATTGGTATCAGGATCAATGTTGGTTCTTTAGTGCTATTAATGTTAATTATCTAGTTTTATTCTCTTAAATCTGTTTATATTTCAGCCCCTGGATTGCCTTGTTTTTCTCCGATTCCCCTTCCCGGGTGGGGAGGGGTCATCAGGTGAGAGAATAATTGCCTAAACAATGAGAAATTATTGTGAGTTCCTCAAACCATAACACTGCAGCACCCACCAACTGTGAGGTGCTTATCAACAGCAACGGCTGTGAAGACAGTGCCCAGGGCAAGAAGGGACCAGCCGCGGAGTCAAACCTCTTACATGTTCTTCCTACAGCAGCCACAGGCTGGCTTGGTCCCTGGGGGTACACCGCGTAGATGCTGATGCTGTATTCCCTATCCTCCTGCAAGTTATCCAGCAGGTGGGAAGAGACATCGCCCCGCAGAACCTGCTCATAGGTCATTCCTGGTCTGTTGGCTGCAAAATCAATGAGAAGAGTGATGGTGAAGCTTTCCCACTGCCTGTCTACATCCCATGGTGATGTCTTCACGACACGGTGAAGAGCATGCGCAGGAGCTGGTTCAAGTGCATCATTGAACTCCTCCCAACCCATGTGATGTTGCTGAGAGTTATGTCTGTACCTAAGGCTTGACATATCTGTGCTGTCCCAGCCCTCCAGATCACACAGAGGTGAGTGTGAGCCATACCAAAGGCTTGAACTCACCCCCATCCACAGCAAAGCAGGCATTTGAGTACAAAGTCATCCACAGTAGGTCTGGATGTGACAGTGCAAATGGGTACAAGGCCTCCACAGCACCACCCTCATCTTGTTCTTCAAAAGAAAGTCCTTCAAAGGACTCTCCTCCTTTATCCTGGAGGAAACAAACTGCCTGGAAGAGGCTAACCTGATCTCCTTCCACAGTAATGCCAGGAGCTGTGGTGCTTTGTTTCTTGGACAAAATGGCACCTTTCCTGTCCTCAGGTGACTGCTCCTTTTAAAGCAAACTCCAAGAAAAATTGATGAAATCTGAACTTACCTCTGGGGATATAGATCTTGTAGCCCTCCAGCTTGCCCAGTGGAGGTGTCCAAGCCACCTTTAAGCTAAAAAGTCCTTCTTCTATCACACGGAAATTAGTGACCGGAGGCACAGGTGCTTTGGGGTACAAAAACATTGCAGAAATTGATGAGACAGTGCTGTAATAAAGTGTCATGTCAAAGACCCTCTTGTCTTCACGGACAAAGAGGCACAAAGGCACAATGCCAAAGCAGCACTAGTTCTCCCTATTCTCTCAGCTGAAAAGAAACCACCACCCTGTCTGCTTGAAAAGCGAGCTGAAAAGCCCCAAGGCGGAGTGCTTGTGGGCTTCCTCTTTGAATGGTGTCAGGAACTGTGAAATAACTGCCCTCAAGGCATTTCCTCCTCAGCAGAGAAAACTCCACAGTGGTTTCATGCAGACTGACCAAGGACACATGAATCAAATGCTACTTGCACCTATGGATGTACCTCTTACAAAGAAGAGCCAGTTTTGATCCAGCCACCCATGACAGACAGATTTATACCTTCAGCCTCTGGGTTCATGTTGGGGATAATAAGAAAAGAGATCAAATGACTTTATTTCCACCCATAAAGACATTCCATCTTATTCCTGGCAAGTACATGCGAATCAACCTCATTGAGGCACTTTATTTATTCATCCTGCTGGAGATCTTCCCTCAAGAAGACAAACAATTTAAGACGTTTCAGGGGGTGGGGGAAGAAAAAAAAGACAAGGAAGAAAGGAATAATTCTTTTCAAAAAGCCTTGGGCAAAGCAGACTTGGCACTTCACGCAAAACAGAGAGGGAAGCACAGAATTAGTACACCCCTTGAAACCCCTTAAAGTAGTGCAGAGAATTCTGCGACAAAGCCCGCTCCATCCATCCCATCTGACCCAGTGTCTTGCACCCCTGGGTTTGGCCAAGAGTGAATTTGCTCCTTTGTGTCCAAGAACCTTGTCATTACAGACAGCCTTGTGACAGCAGAGGAATTTGGTGTGGCAGATTGCAATCCAGGGGAAGCAGAGATCATTTGATAGGACCAGAGGTCTCTACGAGGGGCATTTCGTAAAGGCCATGATCATACCACCTTGGTGTTCACTTTGAGTGAAAGGAAGCCCTAAGTGCATGCATAGTGCCAACCCAAACCTTTTGGACCACCCACTTCCAAAACAAGGTGGAGAGATGTATATTCTAAACACAACACTCATGTCTGCGTTTCTCAGTCCAGGGTCTCCAAAAGCTTTCTCATCCCAGGTACACGAGTGTTACATTAACTGAATCCCTGCCTGGATTTGTTAAATCCTGCTGGTTATTAAACCAGATGATGTGAGTTATCCAGAAGGTTGCACCCTCTGCTTTCAAGTGGGTTAACCGCATGGGTTACTCTGCACCCACTCACAACCCTGCACCCCACACCATGGACATTTGCACAGATGTTCCTCCTACCCATTCCTACCTCTCCATCCCTCACACCTCCCACATACGGTTTTGGGGTGGTTTTTTTCCTGTGCCCACACAGACCAGGAACACGCAGGGATGACTGCAGAAGAGACACTCACTTGTTTTCCCCTTGACAGCTGCTGACTCCCGAAGGGCATCTGCATAGATGGCCCTCACCGTGAAGACATACTTGGTGTTGGGTTTCAGATCAGTCACCAGCACGGTACTTTTGTCACCATCCACCACAATCTGTCACACAGGGGGACAAAGGACATCATTACACTTCCATGGCAGTAGAAGACCCTCATGTTTGCAACAGGGTGGGAGCATGAGGCTTCACATTTGATGCAAAGTGACTTCCATGAGCAGAAGCCTCTTAAAACATACTAACTCAGAACACTGCGATCCTCAAATGATGCCTGACTTCACACTGGACATAGCACTGACACCAGACAGTGCCAAGTCTGGGTTTCACAAGTTAGCCCAGAAAACTCCATGAAAACAAAAGTGTTCATAAGGGTGAGGGTGGTCCCCAATCCCCTTAAAAAAAAAAATGGAGGAAAACCAACCATCTTTAGCAAAGAAAGTTTCTTTTAAGCTCATGGAGGGAGATTTCATTGTAACCTGAGGGCAAAAGAGGTAGAGACAACTTCTGTGTTCCGCTGTGTTCTTATGAGATTCTGAAGCAGCCAAGGATGATCATTCTTGTTAAATACAATCTTAATAATTAATACAATTAATAATCTTAACCTTAATAATTTATGCTTTCATAGCTTTGTTCTATTATTAGAAATCAAAGATTTTAGGCATATCCTTCAACCCTTCTCTCAGACTTTGTGCAGTGATCGAGCTGAACTGGGGCAAGCTGGCACACATGGCAGCATCCCTCACACCAAGGACATGGCAAATCCAAAACCAAAACACGCAGATATCTTACCAAGATGAACAATCTTGGCAGCAAGAGGAACAGGGCACGTTGCTAGGAAAGCTGGATGGGCTTATTTGAGAGGTAGAATCATAAAGGAAAGGGGAGAAAAAGTGCTTCCCATTGACCTGTTCTTATTGATTCCAATGGAGTCTGTGCCAATTTGTGCCACATCCTTCTTCCACCCTACCTTCCCCGGACCCGTCACTCCCAGAATCTCCATCTCGCTACAACAGCAATGCCAAAATTAGCATCATCAATCAACACACCTGCAAATCTGACGGTCTACCTACAGACCTTCGCTTCAAGCAAGCGGCTTCAGGAATTCATGCCAATGCACTGGGCCATGACCGGGATGGCTGAGGGAGATGGTGCCACCTTCTACCCAGGATATACCATCAGCAGCCTCAGCAGAGGGCTAACCCCTAATGCCGGGACCTGCAAATGGTGGTCTGCAAAATGGTAATGCAACTCTACCTGCCGCTGGTCCTCTGAAATGGGCTGCCCTGAAGGCAGCAAGGGATGCAGATGGACACGGTACCCCGTCACCTTCCCTGTGGCTGGCATCCACGTGAGTCGCAGTGAGCTGTGGCTGTGCTCACTAACATACAAATCCCGGGGGCCGATGATCTTCTCAGCTGAAAAAAAAAAAAAAAAGAAAAGAAAGGAAAAGCCTTTGGTTTGGACCGTGATGGCACCAGTGATGGACATGTGCATGTTGTTCATTGATGGAGTCAACATATTCAATGCAGAGAAAGCCTTGGGTATAGATGGCACTCACTCGGACTGAGAGCACAGGAGCAGCTGGGACCTGTTTCCAGGCCAGAGCCACACAAGCAGGTTTTCTTTTGGCAAATTGCTTGACAGCACAAGAAGGGAAAACAAAACTGGTTCTGGCGACATTTCACCTGTGAAGACCTGCTTAATGCACAGGGCATCAGCTCCTTCCTGCACTTCTCACTGCCATCAGAGAATATTTGGCCAGAAAGCTTGAACTCTCCGTGAAACATCACAGGCAGCCCTGAAGGGTTACAGAACCACAGAGAAAGGAAAGAACAAAAACCCACCCTCAAATGGCTTGGGTGAAGTTCCCCCAAGCTCTGCCCCAGCTTTTAATTCATCTTCTCATGATTTTGTGTGCCAAGAGGGGGCCAGAAATTCATCGGTACCACCTCTGGATTTGCTGCAACATCAGTATCTGTCTGGGGAGAGATCTAGATGTCTTTGGAAATCTCTTTGGCTGCTTTTAGCATCTTCTGCAAGGAACTAAGTTCTTCTTGAGACCCTGATCTCTGCTGCCAGAGTTCACCATGAGAGGTCCATCATGAAAGCCCCCAAGGGGCAGAATTGATGGCACAGCCCACTGCTGTTCCTTCTGTTTGAATCAGCAGCAAGACTTTCAGGATCTGGTATCACCAGCCAAACCATGGAGATGCAGACACAAGTTAAATACACAGGACCACTTCCCCCAAGCAACAGATGCTCCATGAGCTGGCTGCTCCTCTAGGATCATCCAACCCCTAAAGCTCCCTCGTGATGAACAGAGGGGATGCAGGAGGTCCACCTCCGTGGTGTGGATGGCATATCCAGGGACTGGGAAGGGGCCAGTTCAAGCAGGTGGAAAGCAGGATAAAGGGAGAGCCCTGACGCACCTTGTACAGTCTGTTTGATGGGTCGTGGCGGCTCTGAGGCAGTGAAACAGAGCCTTCGAGAGAGTTTGGGGGCCACGTTGTGGAGCAGGTGGAAATCTTCAATGTAAAGCACGTGCTCTGCAGTGGGTTCTGAAGCTATTTTGTTCAGTTCATTCTTGTCAGCACCCTTAATCCCTAGAAGAACAAAAGAAGAGGAATGGAAGACATCAAACACCATCCCTGGAGCAGGCCAGGGATTGGCAAGGGTTGTCAAGAGCAAGCTGGAGCAATGTGCTGGCCTTCAAGTTTCACACCAGCTTTGCAGTCATGCTGCCCACGGTGAAGGATGAAACAAGGAATGGAAACTCATGTTGGACAGGCAGTGGTGAAGCAGATGAAGCCATCAATAAAGAGGTGAAGGGTTTCTCCAGAGGCATGTTAGAGATTGACCCAGGGGATTCAGCTGCTAATGGGGCGAGGTGAAAAGCTCTCTTGGGGTGGAGAGTGAAAAGGAGCAGGGCAGGATCTGGCCTCATCCTTCTCACGGGATACAGAGACATTTCTGCCCTTCTGATGGATGGACAGACAATGGGACTTTGGGAGGCTGCGTGAAAATTGCAGGGTTTTCCTGTGGCTGAATTAAAAAAAGGCAGGAAAAAAAATCCAACAAACCAACCCTCCCTAATTTTACCTCACATTTGCCCAAAATGACTCGGTTGCTCTCTATAAGGAAACACCATCACCATCCCCTTCTTCCCCCCGAAATGTTTGGTGAACGAAGGATTTGACTTCTAACAAATGGCTGTATTTAGCTCTTGGGGGCAGGGAGGTGCTAAAACTTTTCCTTGCCCATGGAATTATTCTGAAGGACATGTTTAAAGTAGCTGAAGTCGGTCTCTGAACCCCATTAAGAGAAAGGTTCAAAAGTAAAAACATTTCATTTTTGAAAATGTCACATCAAAACATTTTGACTTTTATGGAACTATTTATTGAACTCCTCCTGCATTCGCAAGTAGTTTTGACAGATGCAAAACCGCAGATTTCCACTGAATAAATCAGCTATCGACAACCACAAAAAATACCAAGCACAGCATAGATGTGATTTTGCTGTACTTGCAGTAGTTGCTAGTGGTTGAGCCTCGGGACGGGTGCAGTTTTTAGAGGAGGGGGTTGTTGTGCATCAGGAACCTTCCCCAGTGTGTAGATTGAATGTTGGTGTGCACACAGTATTTGGTGGTGATGTTCCATGTAACGTAGCGTGTCCATACGTACCTACAGCAAACACCGTCACCCCCCTATCCTGCAGGACCCGGGCTTCATCCTCAACTAAGTCGCCGGACTTCTCATCCGTGATCAAAACAACTACCTGCAAGAATTGGTGTAAGAGCCAGAGAATGGAAGAGCACAACATGAGGAGGTCACAGAGACAGGTGCAGGATTTTCACACTGACTAGTCAGACCTTGGATGAAGTCCATCTCTCTGAAGGGATGGGCACTTGAAAATAAATCCTTTGATAACTTCTGGGGTAACTCGCATGAAATCAGCTTTCATGAGCACGAGCTGAGAAGGCAGAGAGTATAAAAGCTGATGCTTGTGTCAGCATCTTCTCGGCATGTCTCCTCCTGCCCAACTGTATCTCACCTCTGCTTGGGGCAGTAACTCTGGGTTGACAAGGAGATTAATGTGAGCACAGAGAGAGGATTCACCCCTACAAGTCCACAAGAGCAGCTCTTAAAGGAGGATTCAGCTGCACCCTGGACAACGCACTTGGCCACTGGCACCTGGATGGTGCTATCAGGTGGTAGGAAACTCGCTCAGCTACAGCCTGGGTTTCAATGACAGCCAACTCAGCAACCCCAGACCTAACAAGCTTTTTGGGCACCCCCGTGTCAGATCACGTAGCAGGAGATGCGGCTGGTGCATGGGATGATATAATGAAGACATACCCTGCTGCAACACCTTTAAGCAGGCAGTTGGGGTGGTTAACACATCCCACCTGTATTGTCACGTTCTCCCTCCTGCTCTGTCACCCAAACCAGGTCTCACTGACCACACTGATAGCACGGATCACACAGACTGCGTTTGCCATGCAGGATCTCAAAGTGAAAGAGAAGGTGCAGCACTGAGCTGCAAATGTGGGAGGCCCATGGGAGGCGAAAGCTGGCTGTGATCGTTTCAGACTCGATGCATGGGGTGTATCCACTCCCCATGGGGCTGTCCTCTTCTTGATTTCAAGACTGTTTAGCATCAGAGCAGAGTGGAATGAACCACTTCATGCAGCCTGCAGAGCAACCCAGAACGCAACATCCTCAGAATCCCTTAGAAATTATGAACAACACCTTCTCTTTTGCACCCTCAGAATCCTTTAGAAATTATGAACAAAATAATTAAAAAAACCCAAAAATCTGAAGAAACCTATGATACAGAACTGATGTTTGATACGTAAAGACAGCAACATGTCTGCTTTTTGAGCAAGATGCTAACTGTGCTGCAACTCTTTGTAACAAGGCTATTAGCGGACTATTAGCAACAGCTACGTGCACCAACACCACAACTTCTTGATTTGTCCTTATCATGTCCTGAGCCTGCTCAGTCAGCTTATGCAGTAAGTGCCCCGAATTTGGGTACTCAGCTGGAGGCATTTAAGATTGGAATGCTGGGTACCTCTGCAATCTGTGGGGAAACACGAGCATTTTCAAAAAGTGAGGCAGTCCTTTGAAAATCTGGAGGTGCCTTGCCTCCCTCTATCACCGATAAAGTGACCTGAAGCTGAATGAGCTCCTAAATGTGGTACCTCAACTCCAAGCTAAAAATCAGATGGGATAAATAAAAACCAAATGGCTCATTCATGCCTTCAGGTGAAGAAGTTAGAGGTCTGATCCCTACTGAGGATGACACCAGGGAAGTCATCACAGGAGGTCACTTACCTTTGCTGCATCCTCTCGCAGCATGTCCAGGCGAGACATGGCGTGAGCCGCAAACGTCAGGGCTGACCCTGTTTTTAAGTTGCCACCTTTGAAGGAGAGATCCTGAATTGCCACCAGGATTTCTTCAATGGTCACATAATCCGTGAGCTCAATACTCATCCTGGGAATGAGAAATGGGGGAATACGGGTGAATAAGGAGCAAGAAAACACCGTTGGTATAGCAAGGATGCATTGATAATAGCAATGACGAGCGATAATGTTGACATTTAGCTGGTCACATTAGGCTTATATGTAGGCAAGGAGTCCTCTTCACATTGGTCAAGGGAGTCCAGGTTATGAGCCCCACAGAGCCCTGTTACCATAAAACACTATCTAAAATTTGATGGCGAGGAATTTCTTGTGGCTGCATTAAATATCAGCCTCCCTGCCCTGAAAGACTTCCCCATGGCCGAGTACCTCTAGACTCTGGTGGCACTGCTGGAGGTTGAACTCTTGCTCTGCTCTTGTAATGGTCCAGCAGAGCAACAAGAGCTCTTTAATCATGGGGACATGGTTGCCCATCTAGAACCATAGGGCTATAGAAACCCAGGTGCTGGTGGTAGAGGATGGACTGACCCACCTTGGTTTCTCCCCGTAGAGCGCCACTGCCAGCCGGATGCCTCCTTTGCCCATCACCACGTTCTCAAAGGAACGGGCCATGCTGCTGATGAAGTCCTTGACCAGCCGGGAGTTCTCCCTCCCTACGCCCTGTGACTGCCCCACGAGGAACAAAATATCGGCCACCTCCGCTGTCCTGCATGCTGAGGGAGAAGAAGGGCAAGAAGGCTCATCTCACACCATGCCATGAGCCAGTCAGGAGCTAAACCCCTCTGAGTCAGGTGAACCCCCAAGATATTGCAGCTAAGGAATATTGCTTAGGCCCAATGAAGTGGGTAATCATGGGATTCCCAGAGCAACAGACTGCTTTGTTCTCTTTAATTTCCTCCTAATTCCCCATTTTTGCCATTCTTACCCAGGGGAAGTTTCTAATTTGAAGCACAAACACTGAGACCCAGATCCATCAAGGCATGCAGGTCTGTAGGACCTGCTGGAGGCAATGGGATGCCTGGGGTTTCATATGCCTGGAGGTAGACATGGACACCTAAGCCACACACAACTGAAATTTGGGAACGTGGCGGCTCTGCCACCCCACCAACCATCCTGGGCTTGCATCAGGGACTCCAGAGCCAATGTGGGACACTCGTGCAGACACAGGGCCACTTGGCCACCCATGCTTTGCCAGCGCTAAAAGAACCAAGTCTTCCAGTCTAGCACAGAGAGAGCTCGGGATGCTCCACACATTCAGCTTTGCAACATTCCCCTCTTGCCCAGCTGCCAGCGGCCACGAGCATGAAAAGTATCTTGTGCGAAGAACGAACAATTTGAACATTTTTTTTCTGTAGAAGCCAGAGCTATCTGATGACAGCTGGCAAGGAAGGGATAGGTGTACAGGGAAATTTGTTTAAGGAACATCGGGGCATATTTCCCTATACAGTGTTCAGTCTCAATTGAATTTAATTTTCCTTAGGCCTCCAATAAATATATTTCATGGACTGAAATCTGATGACTTTTAGGGATGCGTAAATTAATGATGGCTCTACAAGGGGTGTTCAAAATTTATATTTTCTTCGGT
The DNA here is from genome assembly GCF_000708025.1 of Charadrius vociferus. Classification (NCBI taxonomy): domain Eukaryota; kingdom Metazoa; phylum Chordata; class Aves; order Charadriiformes; family Charadriidae; genus Charadrius; species Charadrius vociferus. The sequence goes on along the minus strand of NW_009647856.1, from coordinate 12,058,899 downwards.
GTTTCTCTCCTTTGCAGATAGGCGCTGAGTTATTACTGTAGGGCTACTAAAAAGTAGACCGTGCTGACTACTGGAGGAGAGCTTTTTGTGTCTTGCTCACCAGTACTGGGCTCAACCTCTTCACATTTTTTTCATTTTGTGTCACTGCTGCTTTGGACTTCACCCAGCCACTGCCTTGACTTTCAGCTGCAGGTCTGGAGACCCAACTCACACCCAACCGTGCTGCAGCATTTGTTCCAGTTTGCTGGGGAGATGTGCTAGGTGGGTTTCTCACGCTTCTGCTGCGAACAGAAAGTCTGTTTTTAGCTCAACCTCTTCAATTCACCTGACTTTTACCCCATTTCTATAAGCAGGCTCCCCAAAGGTATTGGAAAGATGCAGGTTTCATGTTCTCCTTCATTCCTGTGTCCCTGATCAATCTCCTTTGGCCACACAGCAGGACAGAGGATCGTTTGCTGGCTAGGGATGGATGGCAATCCAAGGGTCTTTGTTACCCAAGGCTTTTAGTGTCTTCATCTTTCTTTGTACCTCCTGACACTGAGCTCTTCATGACTTAACAGTTCTGTTTACTGCAGAAAAATAATGGCTTGCTCTTTTTGCTTTTACTTGTACCCAGCTGGAAATATAAAGCTCTTGCCCTTGACAAAAATGGGAGACAATTATTTCAATTTTCCTTCCTGGAGCTCTCTGTTGATATCTCCCTTCCCTTCTCAGTCCTCCGTAAGTGCTTTTCAGCTGAGATGTCGGGGTGTCTTGGAGGCAGCTCAGCTGCTAACAGCAGATCACCATAAGCTCTTTTCCCAGCTGACACTTCTATTTTGGATCTACCCCTTTTCCCTAGCTTTCACCTTGACGTCTCTGTTCCCCCAGAAGACTTGGAGGAAAGGCAATGCCAGTCCTTGGCTCTAACCTCAGAACGGGTGGAAATCGTTCAACATCTTCCCAGGGTAACCACAACCTGTATTACCACAAGCAAATCCCAACAAAGGTTCAACAAGATGGAGAAGACCACCCACCAACCCTCCCAAAATCACCCACTTCTTGGAGCTACTCAAGGCAGTGCAGACAGTTTTTCTTGGGAGACCTGCATTTTTCGGCCCTGATCTGGAAAACACGCTCAAAATGCCATTGGTATCAGGGGGACATTTGCTACCTACTTCTCCACATCCCAAAACCCCAGAGAGCCTCCTCCACCCGTGCCTGGCCCCTGGGAGTCTTGCTCGCCCTACAGAATGCTCCTGCCCTCATTTGCATCCAGGGATAATGAAGAGAAAGGCAACAAGCAAGAGCTCCGTGGGATTAAAAAGGGCAGGATGGTGCTCCTTCATCTATAAAGGGGCAACCAGAGCCCATTCTGGGAGATGCTGAGCGCCTTTCCAGAGGGGCCAGTCTGGCAATGAAACCCGAGAGCGTTTGCTGCTTGGATCAGGTACCTGAAGCTGTCATTGGAAACATGTGATGTTAAGCATATTTGGATTGGTACCTTCTGGAGAAAATACCAACACAGACAGCTATATTAATCACAGGGGGATATGATTTTATTTGAAATTTTCCATGCACCTCCAAAATTACCACGTTTCATCAATCACAGGTTTGCCAGAGACATCTGTAAACGTTGATTTATTGCACTGTTCCCAGCTTTGAATTAAATAGCATTATAGTCAAGTATATTGGCTTAATTGACGGACAGCAACTTAATCAAGTTAATTTTGTAGCTGATGCCAAAGCTTCCATTAACTCCTTGTTGAATGTGCTGGAGTTAGCCCAGGTGAATTTACACCTTCAAAGCCTGAGGGCTTGTTGCTGCAGGACAATTTGAAGAGAGGGGACCCACTGGCTCATACCCAGCCCCGTGACAGTCCTGGGAGCTCTGGATTAGCTTTGTAGGACGCTCACAAAGAGCCTCCCCCTCCTAGCTGGACCCTGAGCCTACAGAGACATGCTGTAGATCACGCTGTAACTCCATGAGGCTTTTCTCTGGGTTCCTTTTGTCTCCTGCCTTTTGGGCCCAGCTCCTCCTCACCAAAAGTTCTCTGTGGGCTTGTACAGGTGACAGAGAGCCAGGAAGGAGGTGAGCCCTTGTGCCATCTCGACTCTCTAAGCAGCAGCAGGAGGCTTCAAGGCTGCCTTCTCTCTCATATCCCCTGTGTGGTGGTTTGTCCCAACTCTTGGCGATCAGAAGAGGGATCAGGAGGGGACACATTTTCGTTTCCTCCCCACCTTCCTCTGGAGCAGCTAGGTGCAACAGTCTTAGGGGCAGGAGACTGAGCAGAGCTCTGATCTCCCCATAAATCCTAGTGGAGCAATTCAAGTCCTGCCTGCCTTTTGGACCCAGCTGAGATGCTCGGTTAGCCAGATGATCCCAACCTAAAAGGACCCTATGCAGAACTTAAAGGCATCAGCACTACAGCTCCACCATTACAGCATCTGTGTGTGTATCCATGACATTAGCAGAAACAGCTGCTTGGGAAAGGTCTTTTTCTCCCTGATATGACTTAGCATCACCCCCAGCTGCTCTGCATTCATGATAGCCCATTTGTCACGTACCTTCATGAACGGCCACGGCTCTGTACTGCGCCACAGCCACTGCCAGGGCAAGGATCTGGGCATACAACATTTTCCTTTTCTGTAGGAAGAAGCTCCTTCTTGGTTCCTGGAGTCAGCACACAGCCTGGAGAGTCATTCACCTGCAGGAGGAAAGAGGCTTTTACGCATGCCATCTGAGTCTGATGCTCCCACCTGCCTACAGTGGCAAGGGAAGCTTTTCTCCAGCTACAAAGGCTCTTCTTGGCTTAGGTAACTGGCATTAAAGTCCATAAATCCACTAATTCCTTCATCTCTTTGCTGATGGGAGATGTCTACAAGGGAGAGCTCAGCTCTGCTCCCCCAGCACCCTTCCCTAGCAGCACCCTTCTTCAGGCAACAACCACCTTAGGCAATTAAGCCTAAACGTGAATATTAGTGTGGTGTGATGACAGAGGGAAACATCGGCTACCCTCAGTTACACAGGGAGGAAAGGTCTGTAGAAGATCACTGCAGACAGCAATCACCAGCACTCAAATCCTTGTTAGCCTTTTTTGCAACTAACCTTCAGGTTCCTAAATCCAGGATTAACTGCCTTGGGCTTGCTGCTCTTGGAGATCCAGCCCACCATTGTGGAGCAGCCAAAAGGTGGACAGCTTAACGACTCCCCAAAATTGTTACAGAAGTCCCCCTCTGTGAAGCAGGACTTCTCTCTATGAAGCAACAACTGCAGAAGAAGTGGGGTTGCCAGGAGGGGTTTTATTCTTTTTTGATGGGCAATAAAAAGTTCTTCTCTGGTTCTGAGCCTCACCTGCTCATCCCGGGCCGAGCAGATTTCACAGGGAGACATGGATGATTTCCAGGGTGGAAATTACAGGCGGGGGGAAAAGACGAGCTCGATGACTTCATCCAGCCCAGCTCTTTGCCAGGGCTGGATTGCTCCTTCCAGTTAACAACATGCAGCCTCAAAAATCACATTGCGTTATAGATTGGGGCCCTTTTGGAACACAAAGCTGAGTTCCTGTGCACAGCGTGGAACAACCCCACCTAAATGAATCCCCAAACAAGATGAAGGTCAAGTGCCTGGAGCAGCCTGGTGTGCATCTAGACCGCAGGGGCACCAGGGCTGTGGTCACCTTGCCCATCATGTAGGTACAACCATCCCTGAGACTCTCAGGACTTAAGTTCCCCTAATGTGTTTTCTGTTTCTTATTTTCCTTCTCTCTTCTCCTAATTGCTGGGTGTACGTGGATGTAATCAAGATCTCTGCTGTGCCGCGGTTAACCTGTGCTGTGTCCTTCCTTTGTAACTCCTGTCAAAACCTCTGTGTGGTGCTGCCATTAGTTGCTGTGGAGATGGCTTCAAAGCAAAAACACAATCTTCCCCCCTGAAACAACCTCAAGTCAAAACAAAACAAGCGAACGCAGGCTTTTTAACAACACAAGTTAATAAGCTTCTAGAAAATCAAGTAATGGAGGAGAAGCGCAGAGCTGAGACTCAAGAAAACTAGGTTTTACCACCTCCTCTTTTGCAAGAGTTGTGTTACGAGCTTTGGCAAGATCACCCCATCACCCCTCAGATCCCAGCACCCTTCTTGCAACGCCAACCCAGCATCATCCCCTTTTCCCTTCCCTACCTCAGCTTGGTAGGGCAGTGTCTGTCCTGGACCATAACAAACACCTCATGGAGCAGGAAGGCAGCAAAACCTTTGATTAGATTTCTGAGCTCTGTCTTAATATTATTAAGAACATATGCCCCCCAGAAATGTTCCTGCAGAGACCCTTATTTCAATGTTT
>NW_009647856.1:12026665-12054562 GCF_000708025.1 Charadrius vociferus | reverse complement strand
AACTCACACCTCTACGCTTCCTCCTGCCCAAAATACAATCAAAGTGAAGGATAATTTAGCTTGTAAATACAACACACTCTTCTGAGAATTTCCATATCTAAGACAACACCAGAAATGCGATATAATATGTACCGAGACAGCTAATGTAGATCCTTTGAGAGCATATGTCCACCACAACAGCTCGCACTGAAGCCTGTTCTAATGGTCTTACTCGTCTACATGGGGAAGGCTCCCCAGTTTCTGCGAATGGCACTGTGACCAGCTCACCCAGTGCTGCCCCCAAAATACCAGCTGCCACACTGAGACAGAAGAAGAAGAAGATCCTCCAAAATGCCGATTTTCATAAGCACCTCATGGATCCCTGGTGCTGTACCCAGGGCAAAGGAACGTGTCTACTGCCACATGTCACCCCCTGGAGACCTGCCTGGAGTTGAGGTCCTCTAGCACACACACCATCCCTGGAGGCCACCAGTGCTCATGGCCCTCATTGCCTTTTGGCAGTCACCAATCCATCCCATCTAATTAAGAGAAGTCAAGCAGCAAACTAACAAGCTCCAAACTCATTGCATTCAGAATGGGTTTGTAAGTAGCTTCTACTTTCCGACACAAGATTTGATGTTGGAATCTAAATCATACCTCCTGCCTTTCCAAATGTGACATTTTATCCCCTTCCACCTCATCCTCTCCATTCCTGCCCTATATCAAGGATGAAATTTCCTTGCTGCTTGACCCCTTGGGATAGACTGAGCTCAAAACACACGGAAAAAAATCACTCAGAAACAGCTTAAATGCTAACAGAAATCTCCATACCTCTTTGTAATTCCAAGAAAATACTGGTTTACTCTTAAAGAATAAGAGAGTCCCTCTAAGCTGTCATCCTACAGCAGGTCTACTCCAGAGCATTGGCTTCCTTGCACCACCGGCCAGAGCGCTGACCCACGGGCAAGGTGTACGTACTGCCATGGTGAGACCTTGAGAGGGATATGGAGCCGGCAAGGGACAAAGGACAGGAAAAAAAAGCACCTCTGAATTTTTAGCATTTGTCACCCAAGTTCACATATATGCGGGAAATGAAAAAAAACCCAACAGGCTTAAGCAACAAAAAGTAAGTCTGAGTTTCTGCAGTCGCTTTAGGCAGCTAAGGCAATGCACGTTTTTGCAGATAAAAATTTTACATGTGATTCTATTTATTTTTTTTTCCTTCCAGCTCTGATATTGTTTAATGCTTCAGCATGGAACAAATACAGTAAAAAATGCACATTAACACAGCAATAGGAAAATAGTCACATAAGGAATAAATCCTAGAAGACTGCAGAGACAAAGAAAAAGCGTGGTGAGCCCCAGGCGAGTAAGTGTTAACATTCACAGACCACAAAGACCCTGCGGGTGTGGAAAGGCTCGAGCTCCAAACAGTTACACCTTGAATTCCTATTGCAAAGGAGAGGAAAAAGGATTCAAAAGGGTTTCATGACCCGGATGCCACAAACTAAACAAATTTCCTGGCAGACATGAATTCATACATGCACACATGCATGCACGTTGAAATTGTACGTGTTCAATTTTTGAACGTACTGAGTATTTCAAAATTTTATCTAATTTTAATCTAAATTTTATCTACATCTTATCACATATATTTCAAAAATGTTGGTTAAAGCTGTGCTCTGCCTTCTAGCAGTGAGCTGCAAATGCTCACTAGGGGGTGAAAACCCACCAGCTCCTGCTGCTGCGTTGCCATCGTGCGTCCTCGATGGATGACTGCAGCACATCTAGATTACAGATGATCCCAAATCCCAGGGCGCTCTTTTCTGACTTTGAAAGGAAAATGAGCTGTTTTCTCTTTTGTTTTCCCGCTCCTGATTCCTTCCAAAATCCCACTGCCTTCAAGGGTTCACCTGGCTATGAAATACCAGCCCTAGGTGAGAAAAGACAGTGTGGGACATGGATATCAGGGTGAAGAGCTGCTCTGCAGCTTCCAGACCCTTGCTTCAACACCTCCACAGCCCACCAGCAGACCAAGATCACAGCTGGGCTTGCTCCTTCTGCATGCTCCATCTTTCAGGATATATTTTGGGTAACAAGGCTGATGGAGGACTGTCATTTGCTCTACCATCACTGTCCAACTCGGGGCAGCTCAGGTCACTTAGAGCCACCGGTTCACTTAGGTGCCACCGCAATGTTTATTTTATACATTACACGTTTGCAAACTTGAATCCAGCAGGTCTTAGCTGATCTCTGAGGTGTGGTAAGGCACTGGAACAGGGTGCCCAGAGAAGTTGTTGAGGCCCCATCCCTGGAGGTGTTCAAGGCCAGGCTGGACTGGGCTTTGAGCAACCTGGTCTGGTGGGCGGTGTCCCTGCCCATGGCAGGGGATTGGAACTTGATGATCTTCAAGGTCCTTTCCAACATAAACCATTCTATGATCTTTGCAGACACTGGCTGCCACCAGCCCCTGTCAAAGACCTCCTAAAACCACTATGGAGATCTTTAGAGAAACCTGGTAGGGGCAGGGAAGTGACCCCACAAACTTCAGAGTTTTGCAAGGAATCCCAGCAATTTCCTTGATCTTTTACTACCCCTGGTAAATAATTTATAGGGGCAACTTCTCTGGGTTTTACAGTTCCTTGAACAAACTGCCTCTGAACCCCATAAAGCTGATGGACCAGGTTCTCTCTTTACCTCACCTGGATCAGATGACAGAGCTATGGGAAGCCTGGCAAGATGCAAGAGGGTAAGAGAGGAAAACAAGCAGGTCTTACATCCTTGAAGCAGTGTCAGAAGCTGGGCTGTTCCCCACCATTTATTCTGCCTATGTGTATATTGGCAATAAACCCCTCTTCCTTTTTTTCTCCCAAACAAATTTTGGGATAAATAAATAAACCCTGTCAGCAAAATCTGTGTAAAAGGGATGAGACCCTGTGGATTTGCAGTCCCATCTGGCTGGTGCCCGCCTGTCGCTTGCCTGTGGCTCCAGTTGGATCTCACACATCTCCTGCTCCAGGATCATCCATGCCTGATGCTGCCAACTCCATCCACCAAATATTTATCCCTGTTGCATGCAGACAGAAAAAATACATTACAGAGCTGCGTCTGGGCTTGCATAGCCTTCCCAGGGGAGCCGTGCAGATCCATGTCCCAACACCCACCACTATGCCACAGCACATATCACACAAGACAACAGACCCTCCACCTTACGACTGGCAAAATCTTGACAATTTCAGCCCAATCTGAGGGAAGCAGGCCTCAAATTTTTCCATACAAGTCTCCCGAAAACAGCCAGGTGGACAGAGGAAAGAGATCCTATTTGCAGCCCCCTCTGAAAGACCACAGGTTGAGCACAACCTTGTATTAGCCAGCGGAGAACCCAACAGGACTGCAGCTACATCTCACCTCACTAGACATCAGTGTACCCAGAGCCCAGTGCACCACAAAATCCTATGGAGAGAGATTCCAGCAGCCCCGCAAAGAGACCACACTGAGATGTGTGACTGTAATATAGAGATTGGCCTGAACGGAGAATTGATGGGAACTTCAGGATGTGGAAGCACCAGAGAGACTGGCAGGAGAAGGGTATGGAGATGGTCCAGGTATTGATGGCACCAGCATTAACAGGTCACTGAGATCCCAGCACATCTACATGAAATTTAGCAGGATATATAAAAGCAAGGCAGAGACTGAAGCCAGACTAAAGCAAAGGACGGGTTCAAACCATTGAATTTTGGAGGCAAGATGAAAAATAAAAAACAAGGGCTTGAGGCTTGAGACAGCAGCAAGGAGGCAAAGGATGGAGTCAAACCTAATGGCTCACAGAGGTGGAAAGCAAAGATCACAACGACTGCCAGCTCCAAAAAGGTACCAACAGCCCATCTGAAAGCAGCACATCGTCACCAACATAAGAAAAATTCAGGATGGAGATGCGATAGCCGGTGTCAGTTAGAGGGTCTGTCCATTTCACAAGCAAACGTGTTCATAATTTACTGCCGGGGAAATGTCGGTTCTCTCCTTCGGCTTTGAAATGCTCGTGTGGAAAAGCCTGGTCGGGGCATTTCTGCAGCTCCTCTCCTGTGATCCGGCACCATTTGCTGCAGGGCAGTCAAAGCCCTTTTCAAACCTCAAGGAACATGGTAGATTTGAACGGGAGGTAAAATGTGGTTAAACGCGGGTTGTTCCTCGCTTGACAGAAATAAGCCTCAGGGGGTCAAAAGTTTACAGTTTCTTTTCTAATGGAGTTAATAGATTTTTATGGTAATTGATTTCTCTCTAAATCCCCTGAATACAGAATTTAAGCTGCTTTTTTTCGTAAAGAAATATGAATGCGCTGACTTGTTGGTAGCTGGAAGCACACTCCTTAAACGCATGGTACTCTCCAGGAGCAGCCGGAGGGGCTGATCTGTGGGCAGGAGATGCTCCCTTTGCAAGCAGAGGTGCAAAATGGTACCAAAAACCAGAGCCCAAATTAAGTCCAAATGGGCTGGGATTGTCCCTTGTCTTTTTGAAAGCCCCTTGGACACCTCTCAGGCTAAATTCGGGTTATACTGACACAGTCGAAAGTGTTCAGAGTTCATTACGTGGACCAGAAGCACTAACTCCAGCTGAATATACTCAGGTCCTTCAGCTGGTGTGAGCCAGGAATGACCATGTCCTCCCATTTCACACCATTCACACCCCTTTGGGGCCATTTTCATATGGGATTTTCCATTTTCTGGAAGATCCCTTTCACTATAGTGAAGTTTTGGTCACATGACAAGGAAAGGAAAAATGGGATTTCCTAAATTCTTAACAATGCCAGTAATTGATATCAAAACAAGACAGTGCATTCCAACCGGGCCATCGTCAGTGCATCAAAACCAGGCTCCAACCAGCAGTCCTGTGGTCAGCAGAGATTTTGGTAGCTCTTATGTGGTACGTGAAAGTGATTTGTCTTTCCTGCTCACTCACTGATGCTTTTGGGTCTGTGTCCCCATTATGGAGTCAATTGACTCAGCCCAGCCCTCACCAGCAACTTTACAACACCGTGAAAGCAAGCTCCCATCTCACGCAACTCTTACATGAACAGAGAGCTGAAAAATCAGTGGGCCTTTGACTCACCTGTCTCAATATGATGCTCACCCAGCTAATTCCCATCTCAAGTGTCTCCTCCATACCATGCAACTCTCTTGCTCCTCAATCTTGGGTGCCAGATGCCACACACTCCTTGACCCCAGCACTGGGCTCTCCAAGGAGTGCTGGGTGGCTCTGGTTCCCAAGATTCCTAACATCAGAACATCTAGTAGAAAGTGCTGCTGAGAAGCCATCTGATTTTTGTTTGCCCCCAAAAGCAACCTGTAAGCCCTGCAGCAATACATGTTCCCTACCCAAGGTACCTCTGTCCTCTGGGACTGCTCGCATCCCTGCCGAGAACATGCTGTGTGGACCTCTCAGGAGTGGAAGGAGCAGCAATCTCCAGCGCAGAGCCAGGAGGTGCTTTGCTGGTACATGACGGTGCTAACACCGTGGAGCACAGTATTGCAGATGGACTCCCACTCTGGTTGCTGAGAGGAAGAACCAGGGTTCTCCAGAACCTCCAGAAACACTCCTCCAGTCTCAGAGATGCCACACGGCTTTCCAAACCCTACATATATAACACTTTGGGTAGTTTAAGCTCCATCTCCAGGACATGTTTGTATCTACACCTTCACTAGCCCTCCTGGAATGACACCATGATGCAGGTTGGATCCAAGGACCTACTTCATTTCAGCTAAGAAAGGGACACAAGCATCCTCGGTGCATGAAGGAGAGCATTTTGTACAGCCCCCATGGTTTCCCTCCCCGCATCCCCTATTGCCATAACATCTGGGCAACACACAGCCCAGTTCTGCCCATTACCGGCTTGCCCATGTCTAGTAGGTTGGGCAGAAGAGAAGGAAGCTGAATTCCCCAAAGAGCCATGCTGGGTCCCTGGCATTCAGCCATCATGCAGATTTGGTGGAGGAAGTGCAATGGTCCATACACGGCAAAGATGACCACAAAGCTCCTTAGGCTTCTGGTTGCAGTTCTCTCCATGAAGGGCTAAATGTGATTTTGCCCGCATGACAACCATCCCCTGATGCCTCTGGTGGCTGCATTTGGCCACATGCTTTTTAGACCAAAGCTTGGATTCTGATCCAGCACCATCCTGGGTCAAGGTGTGCCCAAAATGAACATCCCAGAAGGAAGCCAGAAGAGCCAGGAAGAATCTAGAAGAGCATGGGTTAGGGTGTTCCTCACATGGGTGCCCACACAGCAGAAGCTGTTGACAGTGGTGGGGTGATGGTGCTGGAGGCAAGGGGTGACAGCTCTGGTGGCCGACAGGCCCCCTTAGAGGGCCAGCAAACACCACATCCGCAGAGCTGCAGCTCCCCTCTGCCTCTGAAGATGCATTGATTCACCTGGACAACCTCCCTCTCAGCTCCAGGCAATTCTGTCATGAAATGGAAGGATTTTTAAAGCAAGGAAACCTTTCCCAAGGAGCATTTTCACCCGCACACCGCAGCATGGAGCCCATTTAAACAGCAGCGTCAGCAAATCATGAGAAACTGCTGCTCCCTGCAGAATGGTTAAATGGCTCCCCTCCCTCTTTCAGAGCAAGAGCTTTGAGAAAGTGTTTTGTTGGTGTTTTTTTTTTTTAATAAATACCATTGATTTCCTGATTTAAAGGGATTGCACCACATAGTAATGTTTAACAGAGATGATGGGGAGAGAAGGGGGGTAAATCTTGTGAGGCTGCTCAATAAAATAAGATGAAGTGAGAGCTGGAGGAAGCCTATTTTCCGCTTCGGCACCCAGCTGAACGTGCCTGGCTTGTTCAAAGGCAGTGACCCACAAGTGCTGCCAGCTGCCCAGTCCCACCAACTCAAGGTTTAGACCCCAGAGCTGTTGTTTCCCCAGGAAACATGGTGGGGAGATTGGGGGGCCATGTATACAAGCAGCTGGATAAACATCTCAATTGGTCTTCTGAGAGCATGGCAAGGGTTGGCTAGGACTGTCCTCCAAGGTGAGAGTCAAGGCATGAGGAGTTTTCTGCCCCATCCTCTCCCGATCCATCAGGCTCCTGCACAGCTCCAATATCCTCCTCCACGAATCCTGCAGTTGTTCCCACTGGGGTCACACAACATGGAGCGAAGCATAGGTTAGGATTTGCTCAGATCTGATGGAAACAGCCAGTTAAGGGCAAAAACTTCATGGAGGAGAGACCTCCTTGGGTTTTTGGCTATTCCCAACTGGGGAGAGGGCAGCAAGACCAATGAAAAGGTGACACATCGCTGGAGATAACTGGCAGGTGACTCCTCTTCCCCTGGTATGGGACAACTTGCAGAGTCATGTCCAACTGGGGTTTGTTTTGCCATCTTCCACCTCCTGCAGAAACGATCCAAGCAGCATCTAGGAGCACCGCATGGAGCATTTCAGCTTAGAATCACCAAGGAGAAAAGCAGAAAAATATCTTGAGAGTCCTGGAAATGAAAGCTAGACCCTCCTCTCCTTTCCTCCACACCACAGTAACTCCTCACACATCAGGTTTTCCCATTAACAATAGTAAAAATACCTTCTTAGCTAAACTTAGAAACTTTTCCAAGCAGAAAGTTATAGTCAGATGGTGGTTGTGAAGATTGTCTCCAGCCAGTCTCTTTCTTCCTCTCCAAGACACCTAGTTTGGGGGGGTGGGGATTGATGTTTTTGCTTGCGTTGCTGTTGCAAACAGCGAAGGATGGTTTGACGCCCACCACTAAGGTCTCCTTCTTGCAAGAATACCACAAGTGCAGTGAAGGTTTACAGTGGATAACTCTGAAGAAGAGTTTTGCTGGAGATCACTGCTCAGAGGTCTACATGAAACAACCCCAGCGGCCTCCCCACTGGGCTTCTGATCCTAATGCAGCCTTTGATAGCATCACCTGGGCATGCACCAGCTGAGAAGCATCACAATGTGAATCCTACTTAAAAAAAAATGAATAATACAGTTGAAAGGGAAAAAGCTAAAAGAGAGGCAAGTAATAACGGTCAAACAGTCATTGGGTACATTCCCAGATATGGGGAACACCTCAAAACCAACTTCAACTTCTTTCTGCCTCCTCTGTCCAGTTTAATGCTCAGCTTTGAAATGAGCCATCCTACCTCTGGCTGCGAGGCGAGGGGGGATCCCTCCCCGCGTGTAGCATGGAGATGCGAGCTACCCACCGAGCAGGTATCACAATTTTAAGGATACTTGCAGTTTCTTCACCCTACTGCCATCTGGGGCATTCACGAGACGATGCTCATTAATCTGTCTTCCCATAACAGAGGTGAAAGGTGCAGGATTATGTATCAGCGGAGTCAAAGGCAATACTTCCAGGTGGGCATGCGGACATTACTGACATGGAGATCAATAGATGGTGGGGGGGGGGAGTGAAAATAATAATAAAAAAAAAGGGTTAGGAAGTCAATTGATCAACGGACTGACTGCTTGGCTGGCAGCCAGGTCTGCATTTCTCAGGTTACTCACACTCAGGCTGGATCCTTTCCAGGAGGTTATTTGCATTGCAAAGTGCCCCTTGGCATGGCTGAGGGGATTGGGAGCTGGGGACAAAGAAAACAAAGATCCCAGCCTGAGGTCCTGCATCCCCTGGGAGGGAGCCTCTCAGTTTTGTGGCAGGATAGATTCTCCAAACTGGTCCCTGCTGCCTCTGGGCTGATGCCATTTCACTGCCTCCAGCCGATTCTATTCGTTCTTGCCAGAACAAGGACCATGGCTGAGCACAGCAAGGAGGGCTTGCGCATGGGACTTGCGTGTCCCCATCTCCTGCTCAGGACCCCCTGCAGGCAGCCTGACCTTGTCCATCTGCTCCTCCAACCCCATGCAACCCCACAGAGACCTCCCAGCACCTACAACCCAAGTCTATGCCCCCTGACCTGGTCAGGAGTCAACCTCAGTGGGGTACCACAAGCCCACTATAAAAGATCAACCCTATGGGCTACGTTTGTACAAAGCCTCTTATGATAAGGATGGGCCCCGAATCTTCCCTGCAGCCTCTTGCCATGATCATGATGCAAATACCAGCTGCCCTCTTGTGTTGACAGTGCCCACTGAAAGGGATGGAGCCACCATAAAATCTCAGCTTCAGTCTCTATTAAGCAAGTGAAACCCTTCCCAAATGTGCCTTCCCATATTTCCCTGGCATTTTCATGCTGCTGAGATGGTGCAAGTAGGTAGGAATCTGGATTTGGACTATTTTTGTCTCCCAGGTCCCACGTGCAGCACTGGCTGAGTTGCTGGGGCATTGGAGCAAGTGTGGTGTGACATCTCCCTAAACAGACAGCACTGGCATAATTTGCCGTTGTATTATATGCCATTATTTTTTTTTTTTACCTCTCTAGAAGCTTGCCATCTGATGCAATCATATTTTATATCCACCATAAACTGTTGTTAATGATTAAGGAAGACAGAACTGGCTCCCCGTATCCATCTAGACAGGCTTTTATGGACCAACTGTACAAACAAAATCGGTTGATCAGGTGCTGAGGGGTACACTGACGGGAAAGTTGTACAAACAGGGGGGATAGGAAGTTCCATCTTAAAATGAGGAGGAACTTCTTTCCTGTGAGGGTGGCAGAGCAGTGGCACAGGCTGCCCAGAGAGGTGGGGGAGTCTCCCACTCTGGAGCCATTCCAAACCCGCCTGGACACCATCCTGTGCAACTGCTGGAGGTGACCCTGCTCTGGCGGGGGGTTGGCCTAGATGATCTCCAGAGGTCCCTTCCAACCCTGACCATTCTATGATTCTCTGATCAGGCCGTGGCAGCAGTGAAACCTTCCCAGAAAGCACTTATCCATGGCACAAGGTCACAACTTGGCCCCTGCCACCAGCACGTCCTGGTGACTCTGGCCCACTTGCACCACCCACTCCTTTGAGACAGCGGAGGATGCTTCTGCTGAAGCTCCCATGAAGCTAAACCCATTTTGGACGTTTCTCTCTGTTCCTCACACTCTCCCAGAAGTCGCTGCTGCATCTGTGCTCCCTCAAGACACAGGGGAAATAGGATTTATGGACAGAGAATTGGAGAGACTGAGCCAGAAGCACCCGCTCCCCAGCCAGGGCAAGAGCATCTTCCCCCAGGCCGGGCAAGAGCACCCAGTCCCCGAGCTGGAGCCCTCAGCAGCCAACCAACAGGCTCTGTGGAAGGATTTGAACCCAAATCTCTCACTTTTTACATTATTTATTTACCGCCTTCCTTCCTTTCAAGGGCAAGGCCTGAGATGAACACATCACCCACCTTTCATCACCACCTGGGCTCTGCAGCAAGCTCGAAACATCACTCATCCCAGCAAACAGTTGCACTCCGCAGCTACACTCATCCATCTTTTCCCTGCTTGCCTGACAGGCTTTCCCAGCTACAAAATTGTGTTTCCAGGATAAGTCCTTTCCCAAAACACAGATCTGAAATGTCCCCAGATTGTATCTTTGCTCCGGCTCCCTCCAGCAGTGGTTGCCGGTCTGCTCCTCACCATGGCTGCAAAGCCTTGGGTGGTGACAGGGTGACCTTTCCTATAGACAAGCGGACATCGTGCCTGGGACAGGGGTCCAACACGGCTCTCAAAAGGGAGCTGAAGATGTCCTGCTGCATTCCTCCTCTTCCCCTTGTCCACTATCTGGAAGAAGCACAGTCAGAGGAACAAATCCTGGGGGGGAGGCACCATTTGAGACAGGAAGATCTGAGAACAACTGAAACATGAGACAAGCCGTGCTTGGGAAAGCTAGGTGGAAAAAGCAGACAAGCTTTCCTGCACATAAACCCCCTTTCAGCCACGAGCCCCAGTATTTAAGACCAGGGAGAGCCAACAGAGCTGCTCCAGTGAGAAACCCCTGCGTGGCTGCTGTTCAAACAGCCTCCGGAGAGGAAACATCACCCCAACAATTCCCAGTCCTGCGCTGTATAAACATCATACCCTCAGCCAGGCTGAGGACAGGGCCAGGACCTGCAGGTGAGGACACGTTCCCACATTCATGTCCCAACCTTTCAAACACCACCCCGTGCGCCTCCTGGCCCAACACACCTCCCTGTGCACAACCTGACTGGATGCTGCTTGAGGCATCGGAGAAGAGATGGAGCGAGAGGTCTGCAGAAGAGGATACTTTGCAGAAGCACTGGGGAGCCGAAAAAAACCCAGCATCATCTGTCTCCTTTCTGCTCCTCCTGACGCATGCAACAGCGCAATGAACGGAGCAATTTCTGCAGACTCCATCCCACAAACCGATCTCCTCATTAGAGCCACAAAGACTTTTCACACACCCCATGAATCATCTGCCCGGTGGCTTAATTTTCTTCTCTCCCCAGAAGAAAGGCACTTTTTGTAATTCTTGATTGCAAGCAGAAAGTGCATTATTTTGGGCCTACAGTGGATAGCAGCCAAACAAAATTGTTAATCACCGCTGTTAGCCAGGAGACATCATTTCAGCAGCTACAAGGGGGAAGTGGGAATGGGTGGACTGATGGTGAAGGACCTCAGTCACCGTAACCGCTGATGCTACTGAGGCAGGAAAACCTGGGTTGCACGACTTGTTGCTGGGTCAGGAAAGGAGTGGAGCCACAACTCGGAGCTGCATGCCTGTGGTTTGCACCCGAGCGGTCACTGCATTCATTGCGATGCCACAACCCTTTGCAGATCCAGCCTGGCCCAGCTGTAGGAAAGTGGAATCCAGCCCTGAAGTACATAACTTCTCCACCTGAAATGATCCGACTTCCCCAGCCTGGAATGGCCCCAGTCCAACCTTTTCTGCTACATCTCCCATAACCCGCTGAAATACTCATTTTGTCTGGAGTTATAACCCATCCAAGGGTGGGGGGAATTTTCTACATTATTGTTGTAGCTTTGATCCATGACTTGCTTTCAGCACTTGCTCTTTTACCAGCATCCACCCCACACAACCCAACGGAACAAGATTAGAAGAAAAATACAGCCCCGGTGGAAAAATCCCACTGGTAGGAAGTTTACTGGGGCCAGATTCTGCCCATTGCAATGCTTGGACCTCCTGGGTGCACCAAAGGAGGTGACGGGAACCTGCTTCCTCCCAGAAAGCCTCAAAAAACACCCCAAAAGAACCCACCATGTGCTGCACATGACAGCACTTCTTCATAACCTCTCCCTGCCTCCGAGACCAGCTGATGCCCCGGAGCCATCTCCCATCACAGGAAACGCAAAGTCACCCCAAAAATTCAGACTGCAGACAGGTTTGGGGCATCTCAGGCACTTCTGAGAGTTTCTGAGGAGTTCGCTTGTGCAATACACGGAGGAGCTGGGAGGCAATTTGCAGCCCCAGGGGCTGCCGCCTCCTCATCCTCCCCATCGCCCCCGGCCCGCTCTCATGTCTTTCACACCGCGGTTCATTTAACTGCAACCCGAGAATGAGGAAAGTGGTAAAAAAAAAAAAAAACACACAACGGAGCACACAAAACCCGATTCCTGGACCGACGGACAGCTAGCTACAGGCAGCCGGTGCTGCTTACCTGGGCAAAGCTGCCATGCGTTGGCTTCTCCCTGTGGGCGAGAGGGTCCGACGGCCCCAGGAACGGGTGTCTGTGTCGTCCGGGCTGCAGTGAAACTCCCCGCACGCCTGGAAGAAGAAGTTATGAGGCAGGAGGAGGGGCCGCTCCGGGCATCCCCCCCTCCTCCGACTCCTCCATGGGCCGGCAGCTGGGACCGAAGCGGCAGAGGGGAGGCCAAGACGATGGGGATGCCACCCCACACACTTTCGGCAGGAATGTGGGAGTGAAGAAGGGGGAGAAATGGAGGGGAGGGAAAAAAAAAAAAATATCTTTACCTCATGGGCACAAAATAATAATAAAATAACTGGGATGTTTGCAAAGGAAGGGGCCGGCTTCGGGAAAGGGTTGGGAGGGGGAGAGAAAGTCTCCATTTCCAGGGGGCCAAAGGGTGTAGGCTGGTTATCAGCCCCCAGAGAGGATTGGAAACACCAGAACTGGGGTGCAAAATGAATTTATGGTTTAAACACAGGGGTCTGACATTGCTGTGTGGGTGCTAGAAGGGTATGGAGGGGCACGAGTCAAGATATCTCAAACGAAATTGTGATTGCACTTTATTTGTCTTCTCTCACACCAGCAGAGAGCTTTCTAAGGGGTGGTCTCTCAGATGAAGGACATTAGCGTAGGTATTAACAGGCAGCAAGAAACTGAGGCACAGGGAAGGGAACATAAGTGTCTTTGGTATCCAGTCTCTGGGTTCCAACATCTGGGAAACGACCCTAAAATGGACACAAGTGCCACACTTGCCTCCTTGGCATGGAGATGGTGGGATGACCACAAAGCTCTGGGTGAGACGGGCAGAGATGCGTGAGACAAGGGAAGATGAGGTCCCTTGCTACTGGGAGGGAAATCAACCCCAAACAGGGACCCAGGAGCACATCTGACACCCTCTCGGGAACACAGAGACCCCCCAGCTCCAACCACCTCCTGCACCCGTCAAAGCCAGAGGAGCTGCACCCTATGGCAGCCCAGCAGGAGGGTGAACTCCCCCTCCAGCCACCCCTAGAGCTCACACCACACAAAACAGGGGAGATTTCAGCTCAGAAGACACTCAGGGGAAGAACCAGGGACCTCACATCCCTAACTGCAAGCAGTTTTGCTGCTCAAAGTAGGGGATCACCTGGGTCTCCTCCCCACACCAATGCCTATTTTGCAGTGCTCGGGGTCCTGGGAACTTCAGACCCAGTGAAGATCAGGTCTCACTGCGGTAGGTCCTAACCATCCCTGCAGCAAGCGATCTTCTGGCCAAGAGATAAACAGGCCAAAAAGGTCAAAGACAGAAAGGAAGAGTGAAAGACAGGAGGCCCCAGGGTGAACAGAATCACACTGGCTTGAGATGCAACATGAATCCCAGCCCCATCCTGACCCCACAGGTCCAGGTGAAGCCAAAAGGGACAGGGGAGCAAATAGGACAAAGTGTCCTCAGGGTTCCACCTTTTATTACTGCTTATGGGACCACCACAGCCCCATTAATAAATAAGAGCAGTCTCAAACGGCTGTTAAAAGATATTCAAATTATTAATCAGCCTGTTTCCAGGTGTTTAGGCACAGGTTTCAAAGTAAGGGTAGGTGCAGTGCAGCTCTTCCCACCGCTCCACACCAGCTTGAGCCTGCAGGGAAAACACTTAGGCTGATGTTCCCCCACTCCAGCAAAACATCCCAGGAATTAACTGCTTCGTGTCCATATATTATGGCAATTTTTCCCCCTGCCTCAAGACCATTCCTGCCTGAAAACATCACCCAGAACTCTCCAGATGTACACCACCGCAGTTTTAGGCAGTAGGATTGCCTGCAGATCACAGACTTCAGAGGAGCACTCCATAAGGCTCAGGCTTAACAATTGAATCTAATTGAACCATATAAAACTCCAAAATCCCTGAATGCCTCGTTATGGAGCTGAATAGGCTTAATTGCAATAGTATCTGCATTCAGCAATTAGATCTATTTACAACCCCGGAGTGGGGCAATCAGGAGATGTTTGTACCATGAGGCTCAACTGCATTTCCAGCATGAGCAGGGCTCTGATTGCCACATGGAGGTGCCCGAAGTGGTGTCAGACCACTGAGTTGTGGTTTTAATCCAGGTCCACCTGGGTTTCTCCTGGGCATATTTAGCTTCTTGCTGTTCAGTAGAAATGCAAGGAGCAACTCAATGGGCTCTCTTGCCCTTCACTGTCTCCAGGATCACTAATGTCAAAGCACATAGCAGCATGATGGAGGTCAGTCTCATCTGGAACCTGCACCAAGAGTCACGGTGCCAGTGATGCTGGCTGTCCTAAGCCTCCAGACCTCATGTTTGGTTTCTCATTTGTCTGGTAAAGAGTGAACACACAGTGCAATGTTGTGTTGCACTGGTCACAACAGATTCCTCTTCAATATGCAAAGTGTTGAGCTTTTCCTCAGTTATGGGATTTTTCTGCTCAAACTCAGCCAATTTATTCTCTCAAAATCATGCAAATATGAAGTTTTAAAGCAGGGATATCCCCACACCACTTTCACCAGTTAGAACTTGTTCCTTCAGGGAGCCAGAGATCTCTCAACCTAAATAACCCACCACGCTGTGACAGCAGGGATCAAGGAGGATGACAATCAAGCGGTGGGCCCACAAACTCCCATTTTCTTAACTCATATTTACACCTCAAAAGAGACATAGTTAAGTGCTTTGGATATACAAGTCTGCACTCAACACAGGAGCAGACCCATAACACTCACATGCCATACACTGGCTTCAACCAGTGTCTTGGGGATTGTACCAGTAACGTGGTTTGTGTTCAAGCATGGCAAGGCCAAGGAAGAAGCTCCCAAACTTGTACCCCCGATCGATCTATGTGCTACATATAGGCGCTAGCTGAGGTGGCAGAGTTAATAACCCCAGCACAGCACTGCACCAGGACAACTGAGTTTTCCCATTCTCAAGCCTCATTCGCTCAGCACTAGCTCAGGGATCCCTGCAGGTACCTGCATCACATCCTCTGTCCTAATCCACAAAGAGGACCACCCTGAGCAATGAGAAGACACCAAGAGCATCCAGCATCTCCACTTGGTGTTGGGGCTGTTGAGGCAAGACCCGTAAAGCCCATAATCTGTTCGTGTGGTGGGCCACCTTTCCCCAAGGAACTGGTCTCAGGCCACATGGTAGTTTCATGTTAGGTTGTTGAGCAGTAGATGGGAGCAATGTGAACACCTGGAGCTGAAGGGTGCCATATGTTGTTATCAAACCCTAGAGCCAAACAGCCTCCATCAAAAGGATAGGGCAGGGGTGAAGAATGAAATTGGTTCTTTAATTGTCAAAAAAAAAAAAGAGGCGGGGGGGGGGGGGGGGAAAAGACCAAACCCACGCCAAATGCAAATCATAAAAATAAACTGTGCTGAAGCTTATTTGGTAGGTTTCCAAGAGAGGCTTCTCAGCTACTCAAGCAATCAGCAATATTTTAAAGCAATCAAGTGAGGGTAAGGGAAGGCAAACAAAGAGGATCATTCATGTGCAATCGTCACTTGCCTTAATGCCAACCATTTCTGGAGAGGAAAGACTTTCCATTTTCTAAAGTTCAGGCTTAATATTTAGCAAAATGTCTCAGCACACACACATAATTCACCAGATAAGAGCCAGGAAAGCTTCAACAGTGCTTTCTTATCCCCGACCACCTCTTGCCTTGAAAAACCTATAGAAAGGAAACCAGCCCTTGTTTCTCATGCCCTTGCTCTTCATTAGCCTGAGGCCTTGACAGCAGTGGTGGGGCCAGTGCAGATACAGCAGTGCCCTCACCTCACAGGGCTGAGAGCCTAGATGGGCTCCCCAGAGGCAAACAAGAGCTCAAATAAAGATGTTATGTGAGGTCTCATTCCGACCAGTTGTGCCTTGAGGATTTACAGTTCCCAGGATGGTTCTTATCATCCCCACTTCAAGATAAATGCTCTCATTTGATAAACCCAGCCCCAAAATCACTGGAGTAGCTTTTCCTCTGGACCAAAATTAGCATCCCAGTTGTTTTCCTTGCTGAGCTTTCTCACTTTGCCACCACCTCTTGCAGACCTCCCCCATCCATCCTGTTTATCCACCACTTTGCTCTTCTCACATGAAGGTCCTTAACAGCTTCATTTTTGGCTTCTCCCTCCCCTTCTCTAACTGCCTTTCCCCAGCTTCCTAGGGCAACTCAACATCTCCATCCAACCACACAGTTCTCCAGAAAGGCCCCCCATAGTTTAACCTGTTCCTGTCTCCATTGAAATCAGTAGAAATAGTTCCCCAGGACAAGGACACTGATGGCACATCATAGCTCCAAATGACGAGCACACCAGCTGCAAACACTGGGACTCATAGGCTGCCCCGAGAGGGTGTGGAGTCTCATTCTCTGGAGGCATTCAAAACCCACCTGGATGCACTCCTCTCCAACCTGCTCTAGGTGAACCTGCTTTGGTGGGGGGGGTTGAACTAGATGATCTCCAAAGGTCCCTTCCAACCCTGACCATTCTGTGACTCAACTCCACTGACTTCACCTGTTTGAGTCACACATACTGAGCTTGATTCAAATGAAAGCACACTGGCATCTAAGGACACCTGAGATACCTTTAGCTATCTAGGACATTGACTTGGTCACTTCTTCCATAGTTCTTTGTACCTCTACACAGCCACACCTTTTAAGAAGCATTATTTCTTCTCTCCAGAAGGGCAAACAAAAACTACATAACAAAGAGGGACATATAAATGGAGAAAAATCTGACCTTGCAGAGAACAAGTCTGCTCCTTTCTGGATAAATCCTTCTCGGATCACCTCCAAAGCACAATGTTGCACTGAAACACGAGATGACCCAGGACTTCTGCAAGAGAGGCACAAGGCACCAAACACCCCACAGCCACTCAATACCCTCAACAAAGCTAACAAGAAGGCTACAGCCCTTTTATAGTGACCATGCCTAGGGCAGCTGCATCTCAGCTCCCATCCTCTTCCACCAGCACCTGGCAGAGCTGTTACCTTGAATCGCTTCCACCTGCTTTTAACCATTCCTGTTTGTCCCCAGCCTCTCAGAGGAGCTACTATATAAGTAAATTTTAGCCCTCTTCAATCAAAACCAGCTGCTCTGCAAAACCCTGTTATTTAAGCTTAGTAGATGTGATAATTTCCTTAGCCAGCATAACACAGCCAGTGGATGCCCACAGCTGAGTAGATGTGGATGCTGAAGGTAGGACAACTCTACAGATCTTTGATAAATTATGATTGCAGTGGCTTTCTTGAGCCCATGTACTTTTGGAAGTGACCCAAGTGTTAACACTAAAGTTTGCACCAAGGCTGAAAAAATAAATGTATGAGAAGCCTGGGGAGCTGCCTGACCTCACTGCGACCATGCAGCGACCTCACCAGGAGATGACACTCCATGTACCCTGTTCCACAACACATTGCAGACTCTGAGACCCATGGGCAGGGGCTGATGGGCAAAAGCCATGAGATGCTATGGGAAGCAGGATAGGGTTTAGACTGACTTTTGGTGTGGGGTGAAGGGGTTTGCTGGGTGGAGAGGGTGGAAAGCACCAGCTCATCTCCATGCCCATCTCCAGCTGGATCACAACAGCCATGCATTTTGTAGCCAGTTTCGTGCCCCCTCCACTGGTAGATAGCACCGGGATGGAGGGAAAGTAGCAGAGCCCACCTTTACCTCCCTGCCCTGTATCAGCTTGGGCAAACCATCTCCTTTTGCTGCACCTTGATGTCTCCAGGGGCAGAACAAAGATGATTTAACTTCCTTTGGATGCGCACCAAAGTTTCTTAATGAAAAACACACAGCTGGAACATGGAGCATTGCTTAGACAGAAAAAAATACACATATATACAGGTATAAATCATACAATCATAGAATGGTTTGGGTTGGAAGGGACCTTAAAGATCATCTAGTTCCACCCCCCTGCCATGGGCAGGGACACCTCCCACCAGCCCAGGTTGCTCAAAGCCCCATCCAACCTGTCCTTGAACACTTCCAGGGATGGGGCAGCCACAGCTTCTCTGGGCAACCTGAGCCAGTGCCTCACCACCCTCAGAGTGAAAAAATTTTCCTAATATCTAACCTAAATCTCCCCTCTTCCAGTTTGAAATGGGATTACATGAAGTGGGTCTTCCTGACCAGTGCAGTTTAAACCGGTTCTCCTTGCAGACACTTTTCACCCTTTCACTTATTTATTACCACGCTAAGATTTGCTCATTTTGCAAAGAAAAATGCCAGTAGCGACCCAAAAGATTGAACCAGTACCCAGGGAGACAACAACAGCCCTCCTTAAAGCAGTGATGTAGTTTTGGAGGAGAAGGGGACTGTTTCAACTCTTTGGAAAAATAATTAAAGAACAAGTTGATATGACCAAACCTCCTTCCCTACGCAGTGGGCAGCAATGAGCCGCATTTGATCTCCAGCGTGAAACCAAGCACAGCCATTCACCACGGGATATCAGGGCAAGCGTGCACAGCCGGATTAGTTAAAGGAGGCAGAGGTTTGGTATGTGACACCGGTACTTATCAAAGCGTGACCCTCATTCTGCGCCCTGTACAGGATATATTGCAAACAACTTTAAATGTTTCCACTCTGTATTATTCACCAGCTTAGGGGGCAAAAAAAAGAAAGCAAAAAAAAAAAAAAGGGGGGGCAAAAGAAAAATCATGCAAACGATCTCCTTTTGACCATTAGCCTTTTAGGTCTTCTAAATGTAGGATGACATAAATCTCACAGGAAAAGTGGTTTTTCTTTTCAAGAACCAGAAATAGCTGTTACAGTACTTCACTGGAGACCCTTAAACATGTGTGTCCAGGAAAATAAAGGCAAATCTATATCACACCATGCAGAACTCAGGGGCAAATCCCCTGGTAGCTCTGAAGCAGTGGACACATCACAGGGTAGCATCCAGAGACACGGACTCCAGAAACAGGAGCAGCACATCTGCATCACTAATTGCCAGGTTGGGATGCGTTGCTGCCAGTCCCAGAGCTAACTGGGGATACTGGTACGGAGTCGCATTGAAATTCAGAGACACGGACCAAGTAGGCATGGTGGGCAATTCGGCAAAAATATTGCCAGGGATGAAAAACTGACTTCATTTTTGTAACTGAACACCAAAGCAGACTGAGCTCCGAACTTCCAACCCAACAGTCGTGCCCTCTTCTCTCAACTATGCAATGGTTTTTAGACCAAGAGGATCTGGCTTCAGTCCTGGGGCACGCTCCCAGGGGAGCCCTCCTAGCAAAAATGGCCCCTATGGGAAGCAAAATGCCAAAAAAAGAGAAGTTCAAGAGATTTTGTGCTCTTGAGACAACTATGCATCGTGGTTGCAGAAACCACTGATGCTGCCAGACAGTGGCAGCAAGGTCTGGATTCATCCCACTTCAGTAAGCAGCCCAGTTCAGGAGCTTAGTTGCTGTTCGCTTTGGGTCACTCCGTCACGGGGGCAGGATAAATTTGGGCAAAATTCTGCTGTTAAAAAAAATTAAAAATTACTTTGGCGGGAGAAAAAAATCAAAAGAGTTGAAACATTTAAAGTTTTATCCATGTGATACATTTCCACTTGGCATTTCAAAGTGCGTTTTGGAGTGCGGGACAGGGAAATCTATCATTTGTAGATGTTCCCAGCAAGCTGCTCCATCCTGAAACCAACGGGATACCAGTCCCTGAAAACACCCTCCCACGGCACAGCAGCACCCAGCAGCGAAGCTGTTAATACAGCACGATTTGAAAGTGGTACCTTTGCCCCTTGCTGTTGTGCAAAGGTCTTCCTTGCGGAGTTAAGGAACTCAGGCTGATTACTTTCCCACTCAGGTTGGAGATTAAGACCATTTTCCCATCTCTTCTGAAAGCTGTTTTCTCAGGCTGCTTTGCTCTATGAGCTCATTTTAGTCTGGCACGCAGAGCCAGATAGTATTACGCTCCAGGAACGGATATGATTTGCAATTCAGTGCATTAGGGACCACGGTAATTGCAGAGCAGGGTGACCCTTTGCTTACAATTCAGCAGCAATTTTTGCCCGTCCTGCTTTTGTAATAGAATAAAGTCACGTGCAGCCGTTTGTTTCAAGCCATTTGCAGTGTTCAAAATTTGCCTCTTCCTTTTTTTACTAAATAAAAGAGGAAATAAACCAAAGAAAAGCCTTCAAAGAACGCAACTGTGGTTAAGCCTGTAAGTACCTGTAAGTTAAGCCTATAAGTACTGGCAGACAATGAAGTGTAGAGATCCAGCCAACACCTTCCCTTTGACTCTGCCAATGCCTATGCAAGCGCTGCAATATTATCTGCTTTAAATATGCAGAAATGTTATTTATTTTAGGCAAAGCAACATTAAATAGCTGTATGTTGCGCAGATGGGGAGATTAAGGGCTTAGCTCCACGAGCAAATTACCGCGGTTTAAGAAAAACACAACGCGCAAGCAGAGAGGACGCTTTGCAGCGAGAAAACGCTCCTAGGCCAAGGGGAAAAATGTGATTTTTTAGGAAGAGGTATGAGCTCATCTGCATGAAATCATCCTGGCCATGGGAAGTGGAGGATCATGCACACAGGAATACGCACAGAGTTATTTAGGATTAGCTGATGCTCAACAACTTGTTAAGACACAGCGGCTTTGGTGCCTTTGCCTAAAAACAGCCATTCAGTGCCGCAAGAACTGCAGTTACATCTCAGGAATTAGGGGAGACCTCCAGCCTCCTGCAGAGGCTTTTGGAAGCCTGGCGAGATAATCCAGAGCCTGAAAATACAGTAAACATTTACACGTTGAGGCCACTGAACCCATCCCCACGTCCGACCCCTGCGGCACTGGGATCGCTGACAGCTAATCCTCCAGTCTGGCATGTCCTACGTCACCGGAGGGATCACAGGCGTCTGTCGTGTTGCTGCCAGCACTACTTCTCTTTAATTGATTAAAACAAAAAAAGAGAAGCTCACGTTTCCAAAAAAATCCTTACCGTCGGATGTTGAATGTTAACGACTGAGCAGCAGCCACAAGGACCATCCCCAGAAATGCAGCTGCTGCGACACGCGATAGTTCCTGCAGGAAGCAGCAAGGCACCAGCGGACCACTGCTGTCCCCACACGTGTACGTCTGTCATGCAGGAGTGGTGTCCGCAGCCTCTCCATCCAGTGGTATCCCACCCTCTTCCTCGGGAGGATTTCAAACTTTGAGCCATTTCAAAATTTCCCTGCCTGCAAACCAGCATTTTCCAAAAGAAATGCGTGCAGGGGACAGCATGAAACATATCAGTTTTTCTTTAAGAAAGACATAATCCAGCAAATTCTCCTATCTGATAAAATACTTCAAACTTAAGTCATTTTAAAGCAAATAAACGAAAATGACCCTTTCAGAAAGCAGCCACACAGCACTCTCACTTTGCCCTTTGCAGCATCTAAACTCCTGAGCCTAATGCTCTGAGGTGTTACAGAGCCACCTTCATTTCTAAAAAAGCATGATTTTAAAGATAATCTCCTCATCTCTGGTGGCCTGAGTTACAATTTTGGATGCCTGGGAGCTGATATGAGACTCAGTTATAGGTCAGAGAAGGATGGCTCTCACCCAGGACGCTGGGGGTCCTGTGATGCTCCATTACCACAAGTCGCCCAAGGAGTAGGTGGGAGAGGAGACAGACAGACAACTCATCTTCTGCCTGGGGCCCTGCGAGCTCAGTGCCTGCTCTGATGGGCACTACAGCACAGCTGAAGGACTGATCAGATGCCACCGAATTGTAAAATCACAGTTTGGGTTGGAAAAGGAGCCCCAGAGGACCCTTCTCCAGGCTGAATGGACTCAAATCTCCAAGCAGCTCCTTGTACGTCCATGCTCTCCAGCCCCCGACCATCTCAGTGACCTCCACCGGAGTCACTCCAGTATATCAATAACCTTCCTGTACTGGGGAGCCTGAAATTGGACATGGCACTCCAAATGCCACCTCTGTGAGGTGGTCTCTTCCCCAGACTTGCTGGCTTCACTCTTACTAATGAAGCCCAAGATGTAATTAGCCTGATTTGCTTCAAGGACACACTGTCAAGCACAGCGTCCATCCCTCCTTGCTCATTCTGGGTGGGTTTTTTTTTTCCTCATTCTGTGTTTTTTTTAACCTTTTTTATGTGTATTTCTTGGAAAGGAGGCATGTGCTGCTGTGTTATACCTCAGCCTGGGGCTCTCCATTCACAGAGATCACATTTTACATCAGCTCCTTCCCCCTCAAGCAGCCGATGTTGCCTGTACTTGACAACCTTTCCATCCATCCCTGTCCCACGCCAGCTTAAAATTACACCTTCGAAACTCAATTTGGAGATGTGGGGAGAAACAGGGAGCTCCTGGCCTTTAAATTTAATGTTGCTCAGCAAGTCCATTTATCTTCCCTGTCAAACTGCACAGTTCAGTACCACGCAGCCCCGGCCATTCCCATGCCCAAAAGGAAAGTATTAAACACCTGATCACTTCAAGACCTCAGAGCCTCCTCTTGTTCTAGGACATAGAGCTGGAAGTGGTGGGAAGGGTCATACATCTCACTGTCTTCACATATACCCTGAAAAAGGGCTGGGAAGTGGCTCACCGAGAAGCCAGTCCCTGCGGGATGGGGAGGGCAGCCACGTTTGCCCTCAAATTCATGCAATGAATGCATACTCAATCCAGCACCCACAGGCTGGTGCACCCCGACTGCAACCAACAGATGTTGTGGTTTCACCAACTGAGTGTACGGTCCCCATTGGAAGCTTGTGAGCACCCACCAGCAACTTACACCAGGTTCAACTGCTCATGTTCCGCTTTGCTCGCCATCAACACCAAAAATTCCTCTGCCAAGTTTCATGGTAATCCCTACCCACAGCTCCGCTTTTGAGGGAGAGAGGGCTGGAGGCACCAGACGTTTGAAAACACAGCCAGCCCCACCTCAGGGCAACGCACCACGTCTTCCAGTCCACGGCAAAACCGTGCAGCAAGGGAGGTGAGTCAAGATGAATGCAGAAGAACGAAACCCGGCATAAATGTTCGACATTTTCATATCTCGCATCTTGCCCCTGCATTGTTTGGAGCACATGAACCAAATCAACCACTTCCAGCCTGTGCCAGGTCACAGGCTAGCGGAGGTGTTTTCAACAGGCAGCGATCAAATCACAACCTGCACATACTTTCTCCTCATAACCTTTCTGCTCGGGCTCAGGCTATTAAAGCAACCGTAGTGTCGGTCTCAGGGCTGCAGAGGGGTTATGAAATATTTCCTCTCTGGACTTCCAGTTCATCTCTGCTCACAAGTGAAATCCATTTGCATCTATCGGCTATTTGATGCCCCATGGGAGGGGAATCCAGTAGTTAAGATACCACATGCACACAGGTGATGGACCAAGGAAGAATGATCCCCCAATATCCGATAGGAAGGGCACTCAAGGGGAGGAGAGATCACCCTTCTACTCCCTCTAAGTGCTGTTTGGACCCAGACAGGCTGTGCAGCACCTTGTGAAGAGCCGAAAGTATTATCACATCAGTTGAATGCATACTGGGTCAAACCAGACCCTCATGAAACATCAGTGACTCTAATGGATTGTCACCTCTGGATCCAGGCTAACTCCACACAGCACAGATCTTTTTCTGTCTAAACCACAGCATTTTGGGGGTTTTGTGGGTAGAACTCACATGCAAACTTTCTCTTCTTAGAGCATACCAGGTTCACCAGTGAAAGAAGCTTTCTTCTCGCTGTCAGACTTTTAGGGTGCCAGACTTGCCTTATACAGATATAAAGGGCCACAGACATCCATACCAACAACCTGAACTGGAGACCAATGGTCCATGGACCACTTCAACTTATGCATAGCAGCTTGTGAAGTGCCACTATTGAAACTATGGATGTACTGAACAAAAACCACACCTCTGGGCACTGGATGTTCCCCTGTCTGATATTCCATGATACCAACCCAGCAAGCACTGACCATCAAGCATGACCAAAGCAGATCCTTAGAGCCATATCTGAAATATATGGAAATGGTTTGTGCCCCCAAACCAATGTCACCATAAGCACCCCTTTTGCCGCAAAGGTGAGAGATGACAAGTGTGAAGGACCACAGCCTGAATGGCCCTCCAGCGAAGTATCTGGGGTGCCAACATGGAGCACCTCTTGGTGCTTCTGAGGTTACTGGGGGAAAGAAGAGGAAATTTATCTCTTGTGATGCTAAGGCACACCTCCAGACTGGCATATGCCTCTCTCTGGAGGTACCCATGTGCTGCCTGGAAGCCATCAAGATGCTCTATAGCTTCTGTTCCAGCATGATCCCTCTGCTTCCCGCAGGACCGTGCATTTCCCTCCCCAGCCCAGCCTCACTGCCTCTACCCCTGCCCTTCTCTTGCAGCATCACCTGGAGCTGAAGGGACCAGCCCTTTGCTTTCTGTTGAAGACACCTGCAAAGACATCTTCATATGTCTCAGCCATCCCTTTCTGCTGTTGTTAAGGGGCTCCAAGTCTTTCATCAGTACCACAATCTTTGAAAACACCCCTAGCACGATTTGCTTGTGGGAACAAAGCAAATATGGCCAGCCTACCTGTACATCTATACCTTTGGGCTTTTGCCATCTTCCCTGCAAAATTCCAAACCAAATTTCACAGAAGTCAGCATCCAGGGAGAGGCTGTAAGTGTCTCGGCACAAACATCCCAACTACAGGAAAAATCAGCATGTAGGTCCCAGAGAAACCAGAGAAAGGAGAACTCAACAGTAAAGGCAACATCACTTGGCACACCATGGAGGGGAAATACCCCTTATTAAATTGCAGATGAATTAGGAACCACTTGTTCAGTTAAATCCCTCAATGTGGAAGGCACAGGTGCCTATGCTGGATGGAGAAAATGCCTTGAGATTAAAAAAAAAAAAACTCCTCTAAACAAGAAGCTACTAAATTAATGAAATTAAGCCCGATCAGAAGAAACAGGGATCTCCCCCATGCCTACCCCTTGGAAATAATACAGAACACATTTCACTGACTGTAGCTGAATGCTCTGCAGGAGGTACAGGGAAATAGCCTGCCGGGATCCCCCAGCAAGATGGGAATGGGAAAACTGGGCTGGAGTCTCTGTTGTACTGCTCACATATCCCGTTTCAATTGCTGGCACCATTTGGTAGCTCAGTTCACTTTCACATCAGGCAATCGGACACGCGGCAGATGTCAGAAATTTCAGACACGGCAGTGAAGAGGTGGTAAGTCCCAAGACTGCACAGGGACAGTTATGCAGGGAGCGTAACACAATGTTTCCTCATGCGATGGCAGCATTTTGTGCCTCCTGGTGGTGTGCTCTCTGTTAGGGACTGCTAATCTAAAACAGTTGGGTGGTTTTCACCAGATGAGGATGTGGTTATGGTATGTACCTACTCCATCCATCCAGCCTTTAACAAGGCAACGTGGACACACTTGGTAGAAGCAGAAGTAAAATCTTCTCTAACTCAGATACAAATGCTTGTCCCAATCTTGCAAGATGCTTCAAGTCCAGAAAGTCATTTTCTTTCAGTTCCCAGCGGTCACCACCCACAAAGCTCCACGGATCTTAAAAATGACAGCAACAGGCAGATCAGAAGAGTAGGGGATAAAATATGCAGTGGATCACGGCTTGATTGGGAAATACTTTCCTAATTTCATTGAAGACAAATAAACAACTTCTAAACACCTCCAGCCAGATATGGACTAAGATCACCAAATTCCCCCCAAATATTAGTGAGAGCTCTGATGGTTTGACCTTATCCATCAAGACCTCAAAATGAATGGTGAGTGAAGGACACCCTGTCTCCACCACAAGTACATGTTGAAATAAACCTAGCATGCTTGGTCACTCAAAAATGGACCTTCTAGCTTATAATTAACTACCAGCAGTCCAAGGCTGGAAGGCAGCAGGATGCGCTGTCAAGTTGCCTCTGACACAAACTATGTGTAATTTGCTCCTATTCTTCATTATTTCACAGAATCACAGAATCATAGAATTTTTAGAGTTGGAAGGGACCTCTAGAGATCATCTAGTCCAACTCCCCTGCTAAAGCAGGATTGCCTGGAGCATGTTACTCAGGACTGCATCCAGGTGGGTTTTGAAAATCTCCAGAGAAGGAGACTCCACAACCTCCCTGGGCAGCCTGTGCCAGTGCTCTGGCACCCAAACCGTAAACAAGTTTTTCCGTGTGTTGGAATGGAACTTCCTATGTTCCAACTTGTGCCCGTTGCCCCTCGTCCTGTCACTGGGAACCACCGAGAAGAGTCTGGCTCCATCCTCTTTCAACCCACCCTTTAGCTATTTATAAGCAATAATAAGCTCTCCCCTCAGCCTTCTCTTCTCCAGGCTGAAGAGTCCCAGCTCTCTCAGCCTTTCCTCATACGGGAGATGCTCGAATCCGTCAATCGTCTTGGTTGCCCTTCGCTGGACTTTCTCCAGCAGTTCCCTGTCCCTCCTGAACTGGGGAGCCCAAAACTGGACACAGTATTCCAGTTGTGGCCTCACCAGTGCCGAGTAGAAGGGGAGAATGTCCTCCCTCGACCTACTGGCCACACTCTTCCCTATGCAGCCCAGGATTCCATTGGCCTTTTTGGCAACAAGGGCACATTGCTGGCTCATGGACCATTTACTATCTACCAGGACCCCCAGATCCTTCTCCTCAGAACTACTTACCAGCAGGTCCACCCCTAACCTATACTGGTTCCTAGCATTCTTCCTCCCCAGGTGCAGGACCCTGCACTTGCAGGGATCCTGCACATTTAGAGCAGACTTTTTAAAAATTCCATGTCTCAGCTGAATTTTAGGTGAGTTCTAGCAGTTTACACAATTTTGAGAACAAGTGTAGATGAAATGAGCGCCTTCTTCATCTGAAGGGAGGCAAGGAACAGAACCCTTCACCCTTCAGAGGTGTTGCATCGGGAGTCACTGGGCTAAACACAATCCCACAAATTGGTAATTAGCATCCTAGCAATTACTATCCTTGGTCTCGTGGATAATACCCACTGAACTTTGCTCAGTCACAGATTTAAGTGGAAAACCCTGGAGTGGGCTTTACCCCAACCCCTACTGATGGCCAACATGGCAAATACGTCATGCGATGCAGTTGCACTGCTGTTCAGCTGTCCTGGCCCTGCTCCCTCTGGGCTTTTAGTGATCGTAGGCTTATGTTGCAGCAGGAAACATCGAGCCCCTGCCACTACAGCTGGTTAGGGTGGGTGATGGGTTAGTCCAGGCTTAACTACCCATAAATCATCAGTATGGCAGCCTGCTTGGAGATGTCTAACCTGGTGGCAATGACAAGAAAGCCGGGTAAAACACCACATCTTTGGGGTATGGAGCATCATTCCCAGACTTTGGTGCCAACACCACTGCAGGTTAAGAGTTAATGAAGGATGTTCTTTCCATAGTGGAACAAAGGCAGATTTCGTGTT
>NW_009647856.1:12020297-12026319 GCF_000708025.1 Charadrius vociferus | reverse complement strand
AGGAATGTACAATGGCCTTGCAGGAGTGAGTGAGCGTACAGGGCGGTGCCGTGCAGTCCCTTGTGTTCTAGAAAGCAAGAAAAGACCTACCTAAAAACCATCATCATGATTTTTTCTCAGATGAGAGTACCTACAGTTCATAAGGCAAGAAAAGGAAAAATTTTTTAGTGCATCCCAAGAGCAGCTCCCATACTCATGCCTCTGCAAAATGAGCAAAGAGGAGCCTTCAGTGCTCAGCCTGCCAAGGTGTAATTAGTGAAAGGATGCCCAAGTGGTCGCATAACCAGGTTGGGTAGCTCTGCTCAGCACCATTAATTTTTCCAGGAGCAAAAGGGAGCCCCAAAGCACAGCAGATTCCTGTCATAGCTGCATTCACTCAAGACGCCTCTCAGAAGGAGCAAATCCTCACCTTTCACCTGGGCTGGCATTTCTATTTCACGCTCGCACATACACACCTGCAACCTGACAATCCTGTGGATGCACTTAAAGGTAACAGTAAACTCAAAGTGATTGATCTACAGATAATTTACCTTGGCAAGGAGGGCTACAAGTCAGCTATCAAGTGGACTGACAGACGCTGCGCTCCCATACACAGGAGTGAATGGCTTCCCCAGATATGGGCACGTCTACAGCATCAAGAAACTGAATTAGCAAGAGCAAAGATAGTGGTGCCTTAACATAGAGACTGATGAGGTCATGCCCTAAAAGGACCCCAAACCATGTTTCCTCCAACCTGCATGTGGTCAAATGACATTTTATTCTGGATCATGTCGGCAGAATTAAAAGAAGAAGCTGAGAGGAAAAAGAATAAATGGCTTCTTGCCTCCTTGTCTATGTTTCTTGAACAGAGAAAGGGTGCCCTCTGTTATCAACCCTTCCCGGGGTCACTGCATGACTCTTGACGTTGCTCTACCATGCACAGAAGTGGTTGTGGCTGTGATACAGGGAATTAAATGGACACTAGAGGTGAAAAGAGGGATAAAAGTCATTTACGTCATGAAACACCATCAGGCTGAGACTGCTGCTTTAGAAGAGAAAGAAATGGGGGCAGCATAAAATTGGGCACCACATGTCAAACTCTCCTCGTGGTCAAGAACCATTTGGCCACACACCTTGCATGGCTGAAGGGTGGGAGATGGCACCATCTTCACTGGCCTCCCGCCACTCCTCAGCAGGCACAGGCAGAGTCCTGGGTTGCCCAGAGAGGTGGTGGATGCCCGATCTCTGGAAGCATTCCAGGTCAGGTTAGACGGGGGTCTGAGCAACCTGATCTAGTTGAAGATGTCCCTGCTCATTGCAGGGTGTTGGACTAGATAACCTTTAAAGGTCCTTTCCAACCCAAACCATTCTATGACCACAACGGCAAGCCAGGTGCAGCTGAGAGCTGTACAGAGATTGCAATTCTGAGTTACACGAATAGAAAGAATAACCAGAGATCACTAAAAATAATTAATGCCACCCTTATACACAAGATTTTAAGCCTCCACTTCAGATTTTATCTATCCTGTAAATATTAGGGTGCAGATCTAATGGGGGGGCGGGGCAAATTATCCCTAAATGTGCATCATACCCAGCACATATCTCCTGAATCCAAGCATCCCAAAGAATATTTAGGGGACCTCACGGACCTCCTCTTTTTTGCCCTTTTCCAAATATATTTTTCTAAAAGTAGGATTTACAAAACTGAAAATTCATTAGAAGGTCACAGTATAAAACTCCAGCACAGAGACAATAACAAGATACAGAATCACCCTCACCTTCCCCCTTTGCGATATTTTTTGCAGTAATCTGAAACAAAATGAGAGTCACCTTATCTCATCTCCTCACTTTGGACTGTGACCCACAGTGACTACAATATAGCGCTTCCATTTTCACTTACCTTGTCCATAAGAGACAAAATGAAAGGGGAGCATCTGAAATTCGGCAACCCACGCACCTGTAACATGTTTCGGATGGCTTCTTCCTCTGAAGCGTCGCCAAAGACTGAGACAGAGCTTGAAAAGGGGGAGATGAAAACTCCAGCCTCTCTGGAGGACACACTGAAAATCCTGCAGACTCTGGGAAAACTAAGATAGCTGAGAGTCAACCTGCTGACTCTCATTCTGCCAGAGAGCTGCAGCTGGTGCCAGTGAAATATTTATGCAACGACAGCAGATGTTGTGAGCAAAGTATGAAGAAAGACACGAGAGCTGCAGTATTAGGTTGGGGCACCCAGTGCAGTGTTTGCTTCCCACAATGGCCAACAGCAGATGGTTAACAAGAGTGTAAGAGCAGGACAAGCACGTGGAGATACCTCCATCTTCCCACCCTCCGGTGAGCTATCGCTTAGGGACCTTCTGACGGACAGACTGCATCTTGAAATGTCTTTGCATTCAATACCCTGTACGAACTTTTCTTCTATGAATCTTCTTACTTTGGAAACCACTTAAATTTTTAGCACTCCCAATGTCCCAATGAGTTCCACAGGTTTACTATGTGCTGCAGGAAAATGTTATGTCCTTTCATGAGTTTTCAACCTCTATCTTCCTTTGTTGCCACTCATAAGAAGAAACACCAGAAGTTTTTAAAATCTGGGAGAAACATTGACTATTTCTTCCATACACCTGCTGCCATGTCTAAGGCTTGGGAACATCTGTCCGTACATCAACGGCAAGATCAGGAATAACATTTAAGCACCAACAGTGCAACCTGGATAGCACTGAAGTGCCTGTGCTCACGGAGAGACTAAAGAAACCTGGAAGATCCACATGAGCATCTCTTACCACAGAGGGTAGCTCAGTTCAACCCAGATCCTGGAGCAGCAATAACTGCAAATGAAATGTTGGCCCAGCAATAAATGCAAATATTTAGAGCCCCTGGAAATCTCCAGTGCCTGCCTGGCATCAGCCCCTTCTCGGAGAGCTTCCAGCTAAGCAAAGTCCACAAGAGCACAGCGTGGCTGGTGCCCCAAGAGAGCTGAGCTTAGCTCCCTCCCATATGGGTCAGAGATGATGGCTAGGGCTCAACTCTTCAGACAGTCAACAAACAGGTTTCCCTCAGGGTTGAACCACAGGGAAGCTTTACCATGAGCCCAGGAGACCAGGGGCAGACTGTAATTCATGTACAGCTAGAGAGGAGACTAAGTGTCCTTTGCTAGGACAACCTGATGAGAAACCCCCACCAGCTTTCCCATTGCCTTCAAACCGTTCTCCCAATTCTCTACCCCTCATCTTGAGGCAAACAAGGATCATCCATAATCCACCCACCCTCACCAGTGCAAAAGCCCCACCATAACTGCCCTGTACAAAAGAGGAAATAAATCTCAAACTGTTCATTTCAGTCAAAAAAAAAAAAAAAAAAGGTATGAGGGAGCTGCAGTGCTGCTAACTAAAGGGTTAAATGTGGTGCTACCCAGAGATAGCTCCTTTCCTAGCTCATCTCCCAGCTGCTGGGCTCTGGCCTGTTTAATGAAGATTGATTGCCTTCAGGAGGCCATCTCTGTCTAGACCGCCTATGGCCCGTTTTTATTACCCCCACCCACACACGTGAACCCAGGACCCAGGCACGGAAAAATTCCAGGCAATGGAGCAGCAAGAGATTAAATTGAGTTTTCTCAGAGCAAACAGAGCCAGGTCTTCCCTAGCCCTTTTTTTCTCAGGCACAGATTCTCTTGGGTCTAATAATGGCTGAGACACCGACATCATTTTGTCAATGGGGGCCCAGAGAACATACCATTTTCCTACCCTGACTTGTAGTCATGAAGTTTGCAGTAATCTACTGCCTCCAAGGCCTCTTGACTTTAGGTTATGACAACACTAGGAAATTTGTGTCCTCACTGCAGCAGCTTTGATGAGCTACCACAGCCCCAGACCCATAGCCTGTGCACACCAGCCTGAAGAACGGCTGAACATATGCTGGGTTTGCTGCAGAGAGCTCCCTGGAGTGCAGCCCCACCATGAGCCAGTGGAATCCCCACAGAGACAAGGAGGACATGAGATTATTGATGACCAGACCAACTAAAGTCCTCAGATGATGCTTATGCTATTGAGTAAGTGGACCATGGAAATGTCTTCTAGCCCTGAGGCCAACAGATAAAATATAGTTTCTATCCACAGAGCTAAATTATCTTTATACCCCCATCCCCAAATAGGAGTCATATCTACACTGCCGGGCTCTTGGTCCATGCTTGCCCCAGACTGGACCTGTGTATTATTTGGGAGTGTGATAGGTTGATTGGGCTAAAGCCGTGCAAGGAACTGTGCTAATAATAGCGGAACAAATTTTCCATCCACTAATCTAGGAGGCCCCCAGTCCTGTGACATGATGTGTCATCGATCTCCATAACAGGAGTGAACAAAATTCATGGGTGGAGCAATAGGTGGACCTAGACACCACGGCTGTTCTCTGAACACACTCTTGGAGACAATGCAAGCAAAGAAGTGGAAGAAAGAGCATTGCACAGGAAAAGATGGATGAGAACCAGACATGGGTATATTTCACATGGGGAAAAAACAATTTAGGGGAGTAGAAACTTTCTAGTCGCCTCAGAAGGGATCTTGGAGCAACTTCCCAAAACTTTGATGGAGCCCATGTGAAGTCATGTCAAATTACTCAGGGAGTGCAGTGGTTTCAAAGGTCTTGGACCATAAGACTTCTTCTGAATAGATAGGTAGGTCCAATTTTCAAAATCCCACATGTTCCACAGTGCACAGAAACTAAAGGTCGGTGCCATGAGGTCAGGAAGACCTCTAATTCCCATGACGTGGGAGCCACAAGCAACACAGCTTGGAGAAACATTAATAATGGACACAACACCAAGATAAAAACATGTTAGTGGTGGTTTTCCTGGCTTTCACTGAGGGAAAAGTGAATTTGGGTCCAAAATTTGCAACACACTGAATCAAAACCACAGTGCTGAACAGAAGAAGGTCCTGGAAGCGGACTACGATGCTGCAGCTTGCAAAACTCTTCAATACCTAAAGATGTATTCCCTTTCAATTTCCTTGTCACCAAAGGCGTTTAAAGCAACAAGCTCTACCTGGGGTGAATGCATAGTTTAGATGTTTAATGATAATGATTCTCTCATGCCTTGAGGATATAGTGAATTAGTGCATTAGTTTTTCATCTCAAGGTACCAGGGTGTGTGTGTGTGTGTGTGTGTGCAAACCCAGCATTAAATCATAGAAAATATGAAAAGATTTACAAGGAGGGAGTGCTGGCATGGCTTAGCAGGGAGGACAAGCTGAGCTTACCACATTGTCACCTTCCAGGGGCAAGGTGGATCAGGACTTAGCATACAGAGGGAAGGCAGTTAGACGTTAGGCTCCAAAGGAGAAAAAAACATGCCCACGTTTTGATACAGATAACTCTGATGAACTTTCTGCACAAGAGTAAAAACAGTAAAAAAAAAAAAAAAATCTTTTCCTTCTCTTTGCATGTCTTTAGGTTATTTTAATTGAAAGAACATTTCTATGAAAACCCATCAATCACCTCTGGAAAGTCATGCTCACTCGCCTAAAGCATGGAGAGACATATCCAATGCGGGGAGACTCTCAGAAGGGAAAAGCGCTTCAGGTTGAAGTTCTTCCAGCTCATTTAAAGAGATGTCAAGTTTAACGATCTTAAGGAATGAGGAGGAGGAAGGGGGGAGAGGGCTAAAAAAAAAAGTGAATTAAGCTATTTCCAATTTTTCCCCTATCTCCCCCCAAAATATGCCTGGAGTTTTTAGCCTTCACCGTTTCTGACAAGTAGCAACACACACAGGCAGTTCCAGCACCAGTACTGCTTGATCAAGGAGTTCTGCCTTGGAAATCACCCAAATAAAACTTGGCAGAGAAAAATAAAAGGAAACAAAAAGGGGGGAGTTTAAAAAGTGACAAAGAAGAGAAAGAAGGTCAGATCCTCAGCAGAACAGTTTCTTGCATCTCCTCTTTGTCACGGGAGCCCCACTGCTTTACACGAGCAAGGGACAGGCTTTGAGCATGTCAGAGAAACATCTGTAAGCAAGAAAACCAGCAGAAAATGAAATGTTTGAGACATCAGG
>NW_009647856.1:12012180-12020257 GCF_000708025.1 Charadrius vociferus | reverse complement strand
AATGTCGCCTGCTCCATCCAGAGAAACAGCGATCATTTCTGAAATGCTAAGCTGAGAACGTGCAGGTTGCTAAAACGCGATGCACTTAGCAAATAACTGAAATTGCTGAGAAAATATCTACTGAGCAGGGGTGGGAGGAATATTTGGGGGACCTGGAAGTTTTTGATGGAACACATAATCCCAAGAATGTGACAATTTAAGGAGAGGAGAGAGACTTATCCGTTTCAACAAAACTAAAAATACATCAGTGATTTATTTTAGTTATTTTTAAAGCGACGTGATATCATAAAAGAAATGGAAATTTTAAGCTGACTACCACAAAAGGCTTCCCAACCGAGAAGCAAAAGACTCCTCCCCCAGCCAAAGCTGCAAAAATCCAGGGGTTGGGGACATTTCAAACAAAGCTGGTGAAAGTGGAGTAGCACTTCTTGAATTTCTACTGCTGCACATTATCAAAACAAAGGTGAAGGAGCCAAGATGGGAAGTTTTGGAGAGCTGCACAGCAACAAGATGGTTGTTGGCAGAGCAGA
The DNA here is from genome assembly GCF_000708025.1 of Charadrius vociferus. Lineage (NCBI taxonomy): Eukaryota > Metazoa > Chordata > Aves > Charadriiformes > Charadriidae > Charadrius > Charadrius vociferus. The sequence continues at coordinate 12,019,727 of NW_009647856.1, read as the reverse complement.
CTGTTATAGGACACAAGTTGGTCTCTCCCAACTTGTTGACACCTGGGTTCCATGAGTTGAGGTTTCAGGCATACAAAAAGGACCTATTCCTTCCCGTTGCTCTCTCACAAATATACGCCTACCGTGGAGATACATAATATTGGAGAGGAGAGATAGAAATCCCAGGATTTGTTCCCTTCTTTTGCCCCGACTGATGTGACCTAGTCTCTGCCTATGTCTGCAGCTTAACTATCCCTACTATAAAATGAGATTAATAATAATAATCTCTCAGACCTAAGGACTGTGAACGAGAAGCTCAGGTTGGAAAAGCTAGGGTAGGTGAGAAGTCCTCATCTTCAGCTTCATGTTCTCACCACCGCAGTCTGAATACTCCTAGGTCGTATCAGCGGGGATCCAGCTAAACCTCACCTACAGTAGGTTAAGCTACACTGAGCACTTTGGGAGGTGCTCAGATCAACAGTAAATGGTATCTTGGCCATGGGATGACAATATTTGCTTACAGGTGCTGAAGAGGTGAGGGCAATACTTCCCCTAGCAGTAAAATCCTAAATCTGAGTAGTTCAAGTCCCACAACTGGTTGCTCTCCCACTAAAATCCAGTGTGCTCTTTCCTCTTTTGCCCACACGCTATTTGACAGAACGGGCTTGTGATGAAAAACAGAGGAAATAAACCCAAGAGCTCACCCTCTGCATATCCCTTCCCAACTTGTCAGAACTGTCATTGCTTCAAAATCTCTTCTTTACCTCGCAGGGAATTCAGTTACGGGGAACAATTGCCTGGAAGAGAAAACGAGCCCAGTCTTGTCTGCAGAGCCAAATACCACAGGAGTTCTTCATCTTTTAGTAGAAGGAGCAGCAGGATTGGATTCCGACATGAGCAGGATCACAAAGGGAAAGGAGAGGAGCCAGATGAGGTATCTCACCTCAGAAGGAACCTTGCTGGGTCTTCAGGGAAATCACTGATAGGTGCCTTAGTGTCTATTAACTGCTACTTGTTGAGTTACTCAACCCCCCCACAACCAAAGACCTAAATCCGGCACCTTCCTCCCACACTGTGGATTTTCAACGTGCTCAAAATATAAATCATCAGGAGCCATCTTATCTCGTCTCTTAAGAAATTGCAGAGCGAGAAGACAGTAAAGTCCAGGTCATGTCAGATGCCAGTTAAAAAGCAGTGAGTCCACCACCGCTGCCCACCACTCAACAGTCTGTCAATTTACCAATTTTCCCGTTCTTTGGACGTGCCCCAAATGCAGGAACACAAACCCATGGGTACTGGAGGGAGACCAATTTGCCAGATCTGAATCCCATCTCCAGAACTTCCCCCAAGAAAAATATTGTTATCGTTGTCATAACAACATTTTTATTGGAGATGACACATCACACTCCATTTCAGCAGAGACACCACTGCTGGCAGGGAGAGGAGAGGTTTGAATGAACGGTGTAAAACATAGATAGACCAAAGATGCTGGCAAACAAAGGAAGGCCAAAGTGGAGCTCAGATGTATTAAAAGCTGTTAATGTCTCCACTTGCAGTAATTCTGCCTAATAAAAGCCTTCTCTTTACCTGTGGCACCTCCATCTGACCACAAAGTCAGAGGTGAAGCAGTCTAAAGTGTAGCCAAAGGCGAAATCTAAGGTGAAATACTGAATTATTTGTAAGCTGTAGTTTATGGAGTGAGGAATCGGACATTTCATTAGCTTGCTCTGTTTGCATCTTTCAAAATCGGCCAGGACTGAAAAATTCACCGTCTCAGAGATGCTTAAATTAAACATGCTACCTTGGCAGATCGTCTTCAGAGATAGTCACACAATACCGGTGTGACAGCTCTGCCACCACTGATACCCCGCGGTTTCAATAGGCGTTTGCAGCACTAAAAGTAGAAGCAGTTTCGGGCTGAGCCAAAGGTCAGTGACTGCTCTGCGACAGATTCACATCCTCTGTGGACCAGGAGGGGCAGAAGCCCTACAGCCTCTGCACATCAGTGTTTGTGTCAGAATTACCTGCCTTTTCCTGGCACACACCGCATACGTATTGATTAGGAAAACAGGCAAAATTGATTTGACTGATTTGCTTCCCGTGCATTAAGAACACGATTGGTTTACTTCTCGGAAAAAAAGCCATGCTTTAGAAAACAAACAGCAAGAAAGCCTTTCTGGGAAAGCTCAACTTTGAGAAACAAGGTTTTGCCCATTTCAAAATGTCCCTGGTGTTTTTTCCGATTTTGCCACACCTCATGGACTCAAAAAATGTTTTTCTGGAAACGAAACGAGAGGACTTTTCATGCAGGAGCTTACAGCTCTGTCTGGTTTCCCCCATCACCGCATCAAGAAGAGTGCGGCCAGCAGGTGGAGGGAGGTTATCCTCCCCCTCTGCTCTGCCCTGGTGAGGCCACATGTGGAGCACTGTGACCAGTTCTGGGCTCCCCGGGTCAAGAAGGACAGGGAACTGCTGGAGAGGGTCCAGCAAAGGGCCACAGAGGTGATGAGGGGATTGGAACATCTCTCTTATGAGGAAAGGCTGAGGGACTTGGGGCTTTTTAGTCTGGAGAAAAAAAGACTGAGGGGGGCTCTTATCAATGCTTATACATCCTTCAAGGGAGGGTGCCAGGGGGATGGGAACAGTCTTTTTTCAGTGGTGCCCAGTGACAGGCCAAGAGGGAACGGGCACAAACTTGACCATAGGAAGTTCCATCTAAACCTGAGGAGGAACTTCTCTCCTGTGAGGGTGGCAGAGCAGTGGCAGAGGCTGCCCCGAGAGGTGGGGGGGTCTCCCCCTCTGGAGCCATTCCAAACCCACCTGGATGCCGTCCTGTGCCACTGCTGGAGGTGACCCTGCTCTGGCAGGGGGTGGGACTGGATGATCTCCAGAGGTCCCTTCCAACCCCAACCATTCTGTGATTCTGCATGATTTGATCACAAAGCAAACAGCAAAGATCCTTTGGGGAAGCAAGGCCTGACTGTCTGCACATCAGGGGCTGGGAAAAGTGGCAAACCACTAAACAAATCTGGCTTCCTGAATTCCCTGATCTTGTTGTCTCACCGGCAGATGGAAGATGGCTCACAATGCGGTTCTCGGGCAGAGCTGCAGGAAAGATTTCTGCTGCCTTCACTCAGCCAGCACAAACCCCTTCACCCAGCGCACTGAGTCCACAATTTTGCTTCAAACTGCATTTCAGAATTCAGGAACTCAAAATGCTGCCAGGGCTCATTCAAACCTTGAAGTGTTACAGATTTGTGCTAGGGAAGACACCGCCAACCTGCTTTTGGGCAGTGTTTCCGTGATGTGAAAACCTGTTTTGTTTTATTTCAGCCATCTCTGATGAAAATCAAAATAACACCAGCAGAAGCAAGACGAAGTTTGTAGGTAGAAGTAATATCTTTTATTAGAGCATTTGCTGTTGTTGGGAAAAAAAAAAAAAAACAGATAAGCCCTGGGCAGTAAAGTAAAGCTTTTGTCCTATAGCTGAAAGCTTATTTAATTTTCCAGCTATATTATTTCAACCTACAAACCTCATCTTGTCTGTGTCCTCAGACCATCCTGGCTGCAAGAACACGGCCCCAAGAGCATCGCTGTCCATTCACAGTATGCAAGATGACTGAGCTGTGTTGCCAGCGAGTTCGTGTTCACTCCTGGGAGAGAGACAGAGCTGAGAAATCTCTCTTGCTCATCAGATGCTTCCACTGACATTCCCAACTCTCTGCCTTTTGAGACAGTGAAGGTGAACTGATTTTTAAATTTAAATTGTATTTTTTTAATATTAATATAAATGTTTTTTCTATTTTCTGACATTATTTTGTCATTCATTTTGATATCACAGAACTGATGCGAAATGAATTTTGAATGGATTTATTCTTTTTTATTTTAATGGGAGGGAATTATACGATTGGACCTTAGATCCGTGATCGGGATGACTTGTGAAGAGTACACCAACCTGCAAACAAGGAGCTGGGCAAGTTGGTCCGGCCTCACAGCTGGGATGAACCAATCTCACTCCACACAAAGGGAAAAGGGCAAATCCACCAACTACATCTCTAGCCCCATATTGAGGTGACCTGGAAGTTTTTGCAGTGATCACAGAATCACAGAATGGTGGGGGTTGGAAGGGACCTCTGGAGCTCCCCCAGTCCCACCCCTGCCAGAGCAGGGGCACCTCCAGCAGTGGCACAGGATGGCGCCCAAGCGGGTTTGGAATGGCTCCAGAGGGGGAGACTCCCCCACCTCTCTGGGCAGCCTCTGCCCCTGCTCTGCCAGCCTCACCGCAGAGAAGTCCCTCCTCATGTTTACATGGAACTTCCTATGGTCAAGTTTGTGCCCATTCCCTCTTGTCCTGTCACTGGGCACCACTGAAAAAATAGCATTCCCATCCCCCTGGAACCCTCCCTTGAAGGATTTATAAGCATTGATAAGATCCCCCGTCAGTCTTCTTTTCTCCAGACTAAAAAGCCCCAAGTCCCTCAGGCTTTCCTTGTAAGAAAGATACTCCAGTCTCCAAATCATCTTTGTAGTCCTTTGCATCATCTTCATGAGCATCATCTGATATGAGCCCCCATCCCCTAAGAACCTGACCGTGAACTCAACAGCCTGAGCACTCTCCTCAGCCAGACAATTCATCCCAGAACCTACCTCGTAGTTATAACATCAGAAAGGATGTTAAATACTGACTAGCCCAGACAAGACGGCCCTCCCAGAGGTGCCAGGCTACAATGAACAACTCAAAATGCTTTATGAGCTGACATTTGGGTTTTACTGTTACACTGGAGCAGTTCAAAAGAAGCAATTTGTTCTGTGGCTTAATGCATTTAGGAACTGAGGTGCGGCACATTTATTGTGGCAGAAAAACAACCCCCCCCCACACTCCCCCCCGGCCTTTAGAGCACAAAGAAAGCGAATGAAAGGCGAAGAAGTGAGCACCCAAGGTAGCAAAAGCTTATTAGTGAAGGCAACAGAAAAAAATCGATCATTCTGACCTGTGCAGCAGCTGAAGATGTGGAAGCAGGAAACCCTGGAGACGTTACGAAGTGCCAGCAAGCCTGAGCAATCCTCTTTGTTTGTTGCTAATGAGCCATGGTACTTTTTAATAATATATAAACCATTTAAAAGGACTCAATGGGAAGACCAAGGAAGCCAGTCGAAGTGTTTCTACCTAGATCGAGGTCAGAAAACACTGAAATATTTTGTGAAATGGGGGAACAATGAACTTCTGCCAAATACAGACCAAGAGCTCAGCAAAACTGCTGGGGTTCCCAGGGGGTCTCCCAGATGACTGGATCCCCAAAGTGCTATTTTCTGGCAGACCATCCTCCTTGAGGGTACATCCCAAGTTGAAATTCCTGGAAACATCACAAGAGAGGCCCCAGATCCTTTCAGTCTGTGATGCGTTTTTCAAGAGGTCACAGTGTCGGGGCAATCCCCAGCACAAGTCCAGGCTGGGTGGAGAATGGATGGAGAGCAGCCCTGAGGAGAAGGACCTGGGGTGTTGGGTGATGAGAAGCTCAACGTGAGCCAGCAATGTGTGCTGGAAGCCCAGAAAGCCACCCGCATCCCGGGCTGCATCCCCAGCAGCGTGGCCAGCAGGGCGAGGGGGGGATTGTGCCCCTCTGCTACGCTCTGCTCTGGGGAGACCCCCCTGCAGTGCTGCCTCCAGCTTGGGGGCCTCAGCACAGGAGAGACATGGACCTGGTGGAGCGGGGCCAGAGGAGGCCCCGGAGATGCTGGGAGGGCTGGAGCCCCTCTGCTGGGAGGACAGGCTGGGAGAGTTGGGGGGGTTCAGCCTGGAGAAGAGAAGGCTCCAGGGAGACCTCAGAACCCATTCCAGACCCTAAAGGGGCTACAGGAGAGCTGGGGAGGGACTCTTGGTCAGGGAGGGGGCGCGATGGGATGAGGGGGAATGGTTTTACACTGAAATAGGGGAGATTTAGATGAGATATTAGGAAGAAATTCTTGACACTGAGGGTGGTGAGGCACTGGAACAAATCGCCCCGAGAAGCTGTGGCTGCCCCATCCCTGGAGGTGTTCAAAGCCAGGTTGGACAGGGCTTTGAGCAACCTGGTCTGGTGGGAGGTCTTCCTGGCCATGGCAGGGGTTGGAACTAGATGATCTTGAAAGTCCCTCCCAACCCAAACCATTCTACGATTCTATCTGCTGGCAAAGCCCACAAGGTACCCGTGGATTCCTGAGTTACAGCTAGTTTCATAGAATCATAGATTTTTTTCCCAGGTTTTCAGCCATAGCTCATGAGGACTCATGCTCCAACCACACCAGGTCTCCAGCCCCCAGGTAAGGAGTCTGGAACCCTGGGATCTCCAGCTTGGAGACAAAGAGCCTGGAAACTCTCACAGTGAGCAAAAGAAATGGGCAATCCTGGCAGTTTCGCCCCTGTCATTAGCTGCTTTTAGCAGCAGAGAAGCTGCCAAGGCTGTCACATTCCCTGAAGAGCTGGAAATCATGAAAAGAAGAGCTTCGGTTTTGGACTCACCATAGCTCTTTGCAATGTGTTAATGGGATTTCACAGTTGTGGTATTTAAAGAAAAAAAATGGGTCTGATTCAGATCAAAACTTTATTAAAAACAAAAGCAAACTTCTAGAGCATGAAAATCCCACTTTTTTTATCAATATGGCTTCAATTGATAACAGAGAGCTTTGATGGATGCTTAGCTGGGCTCTCCGCACAACTTTAGAACAGAAGACACTTCACCCCTGACTGATATTTAGCCACGTTAACAGCAGAAAATATGAATTGCTCCCACTGCAAGAATGCAGAAACACACTCTGTGACACGGGGATAAGGAGCAACAGGGCAACAACACAACCTAACAGGGACAACATAAAACTGGAGGTGCCACAGACATTATATTAAGCCCTGCAGAAAGTCCTGAAGAATCCCACACGTTGGGACTGGATCCTTGGGGTGGTTGTGCTGGTTTAATTCATGTTTTTACCATGACTTGACATGATGTTGTCTTCATCTTGACAAGAGAAGCCAAAGTACCCGGTCACACAGGCAAATTAATAGGTATGTCATTGCGGTGGCTGCAGGCACAGCACCTCGGGGTGCAGTTTGTCCCCACACCGACAACCGTCCCACCCAAACCCTCCACCTCCAGCACCGCAAGGCCCTTCTCTCCCACCCTGATGTGTGCCAGAAACACCACCTCCTCCATTGCTCTGAACAGGTTATTTTTTCCCTCCGTCCCCCCTGTGAAGCCCTGAGCGGCTGCTGGTGCTGTCGGACCCACGCGGTCCCCGAGCCACCCCACCACCACCATTTGTGCACCTTTTCCTCCTTTCTCCCCTTCCCGGACCCTCCTTGTACCCCCCATCTCGTCCCAAGCACACAATTGCTTTTCAGACCCAGTTTTGCTGCCTCAGTATCCAGTGTTTTGACACCAGCCATGGTGACACTGACCACGGCCACAGCGGGGTTTGCCTGTGGCCCCAAGAGGACAGAAGGACCTCCCAGGAGGCTGCACCACAGGCCTCGGGCAAGCTCCATTTCACATCGAAGCCATAATTTCACCATCTAAACCCCAACCGGCAATTAGCGG
>NW_009647856.1:12005390-12011429 GCF_000708025.1 Charadrius vociferus | reverse complement strand
GCCTGGGCCTGCCCCTGAAGGGATGTGTGGCCCCGGCGGGGTGGCCGTCCCCCCTCACAGCCTGAGGGGCAGCCCCAGGCCTCGGGGCCCCTCGTCAAGGCTCCCAAGAGGAGCCCGTGTGTGGATTGCTGAGCCCCAGCCTTGCGGTGGCACCATCTGATGGGTTTTGTGGGGTTTTTGGGGGTTGTCTGCCTCGGCTTGGGCCCAGTCTGGTCCTTTCATGGGCCACTTCGCCATCCTGCACTGGGGATCTCCCATCCCTGCCGACACAGGGACCAACCACCGCATCAGTCAGGCCCTAAAGCATCCCCACCACCCCAGCTCTCTGATCCCAGTGCCTCGTACAAGTAACAGCTGAAATCCCAAGGAGAAGCCGTGCAAGAGCGGGCTAGGGGTCCCCGGGGACTGCAGGCAGGGCTGAGGGAACGTCGTCCATCTGGAAATGTGATCTTTGGCAGTGTCACGTGGCTGCAAAGCACATACGGTGAGGGCGAGGAGTCCTTGGTGAGGGCGAGGAGTCCTTTGTGGCACTCAAAAGGTGAATTGCCAGGTTGCAGAGAGAGGAGGGCTGATGTTTGGGGTATGTCCGAGCCCTGCGTCACCTTCCTCACTCTGACAGAGGAAGGCCGGCATGGCTTGGAAAAGGTGATGGTCTGTTGGCTTTGTTTCCACAGCTGTTCAGCTAGCCGTGAAGGCAAAAGTGCTAGACCTGACTGGAAAAAAGTAATGATTGAACTGGTTCTGTGTCTACAGTCAGAGTAAGTCAGCATGGAGCTGCATCCCCTGATCATTCAGTACTATATCCACTTCAATCATGCCCAGGCTTTCAAAAATAGTAGTTAAAACCTGTCCTTACTTCCTCCCTACCCATCATCATCCCAGATTGTTAGAAGAAAAAGGGAGAGCCTGACTCAAAGCCAGCAGTGGGGATATTTGCTTTGAAGCCTGAGGCCAGGACAGAGGTACCTTAGCACAAGGTTGCACAATCACTCAGCAATCACTGGATAAATCAAGAAGCAGTTCCTGGAGGAAGAGACCTTGCATAGCAAGTTGTCTTTCCTCTTTCGGATTGCTCTAACCTCTGCCTTTCCTGCCTGGCTTGTGCTGCAACATCAGTGAGGGAGGAGGAATGGGCCTTGCAAAGTGAAGAAGACTTTGGATCTGGCTGCTTGCATTTGCTTGCAAGACGCACCAGGCTTCTGTGTCCTCCTGCCAGACCTTAAAACAAAAGCAAGCCGTTTTGCCCTACTCAAAGGCTGCATTAGGTGTCTAAACCTCAGAAGGGATTTTGAGCAGCAAATCCTAGAAGTCCAATTGCACATATCTAAGAAAGGCTGCTTTTTACACACAAGCTTCTCTTAAGCACTGCCTCTCATCCACTTTAGAAATTCCTCTGTTCCTGACAGCTCAGTTCCTGTGCCCCTTGCTTGTCCTGTTCACCTTTGGTCCCTAAATTGGGGTAGCACTTGTTATTTCTTTGGATCTTGGTGTTGTCTAGAGGGAAAAAAGTCCCTCTTGAAAATGAATCTTCCCATAACAAGCAAAGTCCTCGAGCAGGGTCACAGGAAAAGGCAGTAACCAGACTGACAGTCTGGTGGGGAATAACAAAAGTGATTGGAAGAAATTTGCTCAAGATTTATGCGGAAAGAATAAAGGAACAAGGACTGTTTAGTCTAGAGATGCCTGAGGACAGACAAAAGACTTTAAACATGTGGAGAATGGCTGTAGAGAAGAGAGAAATTTTTCTGCTGGGCTCTGGAGACAGAACAAGAAATAAGGGGCTTAAATGGCTGTGAAAGGGATGTAAAGCAGGCCAAAACCCCAGGTTTGCTTCCTCTCAATGTAGTGAAGTGGGTTTGTAAGAGAGAGAGCAGGAAAAATCCTCGATGGAGGTTTTCAAGAGCAAGTTAAACAAGCGTCTGTCCGAATAACAGAAGGAGGCCTGGATAGGGCAAGAAACGCCATCCAGTTCATCCCATTTCCCCTGTCTGGAGCAACCCAACCTGTTCTGCTGGTGTCCTTTACTAGTTATCCTGGGGGGTCTGTCTGAGCCATGATGCCAAAGCTCTGTGTGACATGTACATACAGGCCTGGTTAGAAAGCCGGTGATCTGCTCTTTGCCTTCTGAAGCTCACTGTGAGTTGCCTTCTCTGTAAAAATGGTTGAGACTCTGCATGGTGAATCTCAATGGGGTTTCTTCCCTTTATGGTGCAAATGTGTGTGTGTGGGGGGTGTTCTTCTGCAGGGGCCTTTGAAGGAATTGTCTATGAAATGTGGAGTCTTCTGCAGTGATGGACAGAAATCTTTCTTGGAAAAGTGATTTGGATGTGCTGAACTCGGTCTAAGTGAGTACTCTGCATCAACGTGCCCCAAACTGATGGGCAGAAATTGGGCTGGTCTGTTTGTACTCTGCTGATGTGACCGAGAGCTCCACTCTGGGCTGTTTCATCCTACCATCTGCTAGGGCTGCTAGACACTAACGGCCCAGGCAGCTGCGCCCTAGGAGCCAGGGTGACAGTTGCGTCCTAGTGTTTCTACATATTGCTTCTGGAGGACTCTTATCAGTTGGCTACAGCTAAAGCAGTCTCTATCCAGACTTCTTGTCACTTCTTTTAGGTCTATCAGTGTGTTAGGATTGTAAGTCAAAGACATGGGCAGACACAGCCTGGGATTTTTTTTTTGCCTTTTTACTATCAGTCAACACACAACCTTGTGTCAACACCTTACTGATAATGTAAGGTCATATGTACAGCAAGTGACTGAATACAAGGATCTGTGAGTTGGGAGGAAACAAAGTCTAGTGCATGGAAACAGTTGGTTTATTCCAAGTTTACGCTTGCTTTCTATTCCCCTACAGAGGTAGGGTTTACAGTCGTGGAGCTTGGCCTCTCTCTACGGTTCAGTATCTCTTTTCTTCACCCAAGTAACTTTTGAACCTCTTAACCTCATGGCACAGCAGGGATTGAAGTCTCATGCACAGTTGAGCTCTGAAAAATGTGAAAATTGGCAGGTGAGTGGAGGGTAGAGTCTCAGGCTCATGCCTGCCCTGTGGAAAATGCAGGGAGAAGGTGGACTTTCCAGGTGCTGTTTGGTGGCAACCATATGCTGGCTCTGCATTAGCCAAAGCGCTGCTGCTTCTTCTGAGAACTCTGGGGTGGCGACGTAGGAGATTTTGGAGGAGACCAGACCTTTGGCTTAGCTATCCAGGAGACAGTTTGGTTATTCCTGTTCTCCGGTGCACCTCTCAGCTTGCGTTCTGCAAAACTGTGTCTAGACTAAGCCTCTGACTACTTGTGACAGCATGTTGCGTGAGCAAGCTGCGTGCTTGTGCAGCAGGGTGGGGATCGGGACTCAGCGGCGTGCAGCTTCTCCATGAAGTCCTTGGCCTCAGTTTCTGTCTTGCACCAGAGAAAGGGGAAGTACTCGCTCAAATTCCTCTGTCTCCCGCTGCAAATAACAGTGAGCTTTCTGATTATCTGATGTGTCACGGCCTCCTCTGAGCCTGCGGCTGACTGTGTGCCTCCCAGGAAATCCTCCCTTGCTCCCTGTAAGCTTCTTAGGAAGGAGGGAGGGTCTGCAGCAGGCATGTCCACTAAGAATGGGTGAGCAGCGTGCAGGATTGTTTGTTTAATGTCAGGCTGTTACAGGCTGTCTTGTCCTTGCATGTAGTTCCTCTTCCCTCAGAATAAACACACAAGGTTGATTTGCTCAAAGGTGATGTCATTTCCGCTACAAAGGTAGTGATAATTGCAGTGCCTGGGTCTCTCTGGGACGACAAAGATGCTCAGCTAAGAGGGTCTCTTTCGAGGTCAGACAGTGTTTTGTGGCTTTCTAGACCTTGTGGAGTCTGAAAACTTCAGTGCAAAGCATGTGTCACATTAGCAAGCTCCCTGGCTTGCCTGACTGTCATGTGGCATTTAAAGTCACAACCTTTTTGGGCTCCCGTGATGAGCTGTTGTGGCTTCCTTCTTGAACCTACAGCCAAGCTCTTGGCATCCAGCAAATGCAGGAGGCCAGACCACTAAAGCTTGCTGGAGAAACTAAAAGGAGGTTTGAGCTCATGCTCACATGTTCTGGGGATGGGGTACAAGCAGAACCGTGGACACTATGCTTTGCTCTGCAGACATGGGCCTGACCTCGGCCCTTCCCTCGTGCAGCAGAAATAAGGGCTGTCAGAAATCCTGCTGCCTTCCTCCTGGGTGGACTCATCGTTTCACCTGGCCTCTAACACACACAGCAGCTTGTAGGTAGGGAGACAGCCCTGTCAAAACCACTTCCCCGTGAGAAACAGGGAGATCCAGCTTCAGTATGGTTATGTTGGTGCTTGGTGTTGCTCATTTAGATTCTGTATCCTGGTGGGATGTTAGTGAGATGCAACCAGTTTCCTCTTTCACTTCTTGACCCAGTTCACCGTGTGCCCCATCACGGGGGTGGCTGCTCGCTTCCTCTGTGGAAATGGTTGAGGAAGGGATTGCTGCTCATCTGTCTACAAGTACAGATGCGTAAATACCTGCAGGGAAGTGTTTAACAAAGGCAACGTGCAAACCTGGACAGATGAAGTGGTAAAGCCCCTCCAGATTGACGCTCACTCTGGGATTATGAGCTGTTAGCCTCTTTTTATTGGAGCCCAATGCAGTGTTTGTTCTCTGCGGCATTGCTCTTATGCTTGTCTGTCTTCTCCGTGCCTGCAGGCAGTTTCCAGGATGTGGGAACATAGTGACATTCTCCCAGTTCCTGTTTATCGCAGTGGAAGGCTTTATCTTCGAAGCCAACTTTGGGAGGAAGAAGCCAGCCATACCAATAAGGTACAGTCAATCTGAACGCTTTTGCTAGGCACAAATTGACTGGCTATCTATTATCTGAAGAAGTGTTTAATAAAATGGCTTATCCGTTTATCCTGTCTAAATCCCATCCATTCTGCAGCATTTGCGAAGCCTCATTGAGAACCTGTCATGCCTGATAAAATATGAACTCCTCGTTTATCGAGAATTCTTAATAGAAAATTGCCATCAGATACTTTCCTGTCCAAGAAACAGGGCAGTATTTTGCACAGTGAAGAGTCTGCTGTGTTTGAAGAGCTTGCTGTCTCTCTGGGGCTTGGTGCAATGGGTGTGGGAGGGAGAGGTTTACTGGAAAGCCAGCCAAATTCACTTTTGCATTTCTCTGTCAGGGCTGATCTTGTCCTGATGATAGCCTGGCATGTTTGTGCTCTCCTCCCTGGCACTTAGTGGCTGAAGTGAAGTGAGGAGGTTTTGTGGGGTTCCGTAGCTGACTGCCTAGCCCGTGGCAAAACAGAGCGCTGCGCTGAGTGCTTGGGACAGAGATCCTCATGACAGAAAGCTGAGGGCAAGTTTAGTGCCATTCATGGCTGCATCAAAGGGAGGAGTTTCAATTTGTGGAGGCTCTCTAGCTTAGGTGTAGAACCATGGAGGTGTTTAGCCTGGATTTGAGTGGTTTCTCCTCCCACTCAGGGTAGCGGTGCCTGCTGGCAGAAATTGAATCCCCTCAAGTCAAGCCTTGTCTTATGCCGCTGTCCTTAGGGAAGAGGGGTCTGGAGGAAGTCCACACTAAAAGATCCCATCTGGGCTCTCCTCAGTTCCCCTTTGCTTCTGGAATTAGCACAAGGTGAGCCAGTGTGTGTAAGCCTGCTTCCCATTCTAAGGACTTCTTTGCTACATCCAAACTCGATTGATCTCCTCATTAGTCCTTGTCACAGACCCAAGAGCTAAGTGGGCTCCTGCTCAGCCCCAGACCTTTCTTTTTGCCACTTAATCTGTTCCCAAGGTATGTATTGGTATCCCCAGGAGGTACATGCACAGCCATCACCTGGTTTTTGTGTTTGTGTTTCAGGTACTATTTCATCATGGTGGCGATGTTCTTCACTGTCAGTGTGGTCAATAACTATGCCCTGAACTTAAATATCGCCATGCCGCTGCATATGATCTTCAGATCAGTAAGTACTGTCATACTATCCTTTGCCTCCTCGTGTGACATCTCTTTCCATCATCTCTGCAAGCGCTTTCCCTGGTGCCTGTGTCC